>NW_016162069.1:0-45897 GCF_001687245.7 Rhagoletis zephyria | reverse complement strand
GGCAGTCAAAAGTTTTCCACTTCTGCGCACGGAACCATCCTCCATCTACTTTTGCTTAACGTTATATCTTTCGTCTTTTTTCTATCTACCTTTACCCCTGCTTGTTCTAATTACATTTATGTTATTCTGTTTTCCTTAATCTTCATTTTTATCTTTATACTTTATCGATAACAAAATCGATAGTAACATCCAAGAAAATATCGATAACAAAACCGATAAAAATATTGATACAAAATCGATGATAAATTCGACAAAAATTTCGATAGCAAAATCGATAATAATATTGGCAGAAAAATCGATAAAAATATCGACAACAAAATGGATAAAAATCGATAAAAATATCGATTATTATATCGATTAGTCTCGAGAATCCCGAAAATATCTTAAATCCCAAAATAGTTCCCAGATTGAGTCTCTCTATCTCTATTTATATCCTTTTTTCTTTAATTACCTATATTTTAATCTTTCTCAACAGCACAATAGATCTAGCTTCCTCTATCTGCATCTTTACTTTTATCGGTATCTTAATCCTCATCTTTTTCTTTATATTTATCTTTGTTTTTACTTTAATGTTTATCATTTTCTTCATCTACATATTCCCCTTCACCCTTGCACTTATATATATAAGTAAATTGTTTAAATTTACTTTGGTCTTAATTTTTGCCTTTGTCTTTACGCATCTTTGTTTTCGTTTTTATTTTTACCTTTGCCTTTATCCTTTTCTTTATCTATGTACGTACTCACCTTTACTTACATCCTTGTATTGGTCTTTTTCCAAGTGTTATTCTTTAACCTTTTATTAACAAGTTTTTGTTAAATTAATATCGTGTGCAATTTCCGTTGAATTTGCCAATTAACTCAAAATCAACCAACCGCAGCTAAAGAAGTTTCACTTAAAAAATTTCGAATTTTTTCCTTTGACAGAACTTCCTTACATGATAAAGAAAAGATGATCGATTTGATATGGATTGACCCTGGTCTATGATTACTTATTGGCCCAACTGACGGCTATTATCATAAGCAAAAATTATAATCGAGGAATCTAAAATTTCATGAGGGTCAAGAACAAACTTAATTAAGATAAATCATATATAATCTCAGTATGCAAATTTCCCCCTTCCCAATATGCTAATTGAGCTTAGACTTGGAGAACCAACAAATGCATTTGAGGAAATTGCCTCAAATTTTCTTGCTGCAGCATGCAAACTACGGAAATAATGATTGTTGAGCGAATTGACTTTGAGTAAGAGCAATACCTTAAGTTAAGATGCATTACAGCTGGTAAATACACGTTGAGAGAAAAGAACAAAGAAGATAGTAAGTACCAAAGCACACAGCACAGCAACCACTGGCGACCAGTAGCGTAAACAAATTTACTATCAGTTGACAACTCTCAAGCAAGAGTGTGTGAGTGTGGTGGGTGTGTAAATATAAACAACATTAAAAATGGTCGCTATCACATGCAAAGCTGCAGCAATAAAAACGACGAAAGGAGCTGCCGGCAAATGAACACAATGCTATTTCTGCAACAGCTAGTGGCAGACAGGACGTTTGCAAGGACGTATGAATAGTCGCGTACTAAAGTGTTGTCTGCACATTCCTATTGCATTGGCAATGGCGGTGACTGGCAGCACTAACGCGCTAACACTGCGCGAAAGTGAAAATAAAATCCACAAGAAATAGGATGACAGCAACACAAGTAAACAATGCAAAAGTTCTTATCGGAAGCAATATTGCTATGACCAAAGCTAAACGAGAGCAAGGCAGGACGGAAGTGTGGCGGCAAGCTTCTGCATGGTGGGTTATTTGAAGGGAATACTTTCGGTTGTTTGTGTGAAAATAAATTTTTAAACTAGTAGACTTATTGATAAAATATCAAGAGGATTTAGAAAGCTTTATTCAGTGCCTTTTTGAAGTAAACAATGCTTTTCACAACCTCATCCACTACATATTTCGTTCCTTTTGATGACCGTCTGGCCGGGAAACCAATAAATATTTAGTGTTACCGACATGTTGGCCAAAACTTTTAAAATGTTAGTTCAGGAACCAATTTTTTCTGTTTTTAGTTGGGTATATCAGTGTTTCCTACTTCACATCATTAAAAATAAAATTTTATATGTATTCTGCAAATTATTTCAAAAACTAGTATGTCTTTTTAGCTATCCAAAAAAGTTTAACCTTTAAATTAGTTAAATTAAAATCTTAGTGATACCAGTGTTTTAAGTCTTATTGATGATTTTTATTAACTGGCATACCCTCTAACTAAAAACAGAAAAAGCGGACTCTTGAACTTATATTTAAAAAAGTAGACGTATTTATGTATGCACAACCAAGAATAATTTTTTTTCAATTACATTTAAAATCGAATAACTCGAAAACGATTAAGTTTTGGACATATGTCATACAACCAATATAATCAGAAATTACTTCAATAATGTCCTTAATTATCTAGGACGACTTTCCCGGTAACCCTGTATGTACATTAGAGTGATAAAAAATAAATAAAGTCGAAATTTTAACGCTCTCACCCCCTAGGATTGTTTTATGGCAAAAAATATTATACCCCTTTGTTTTTATTTTGAAATGAAATATGTATATTTAGAGGTCGTTCAAAGTTGTACATGAATTTTATATGGAAAAAAAGTCTTAGAAATGGCATAAAATTCTGGAAAATCAATATCTTTCGATCAAAAGACTTTGTTTATCTTCAGAAGGCTTCCAATAATAATACCCCATTTATTATTTTATAATTTTTTAATACTAACGATTTTTTTAAGTCCCCAATTGAATTTTTTGGGGTTTTAGGGTTTACAAAAAAAGGCAATATAAACAAGTAAGAAAGTCTAAGTTCGGGCGGAGCCGAACATTAAATACCCGGCGCAAGTATTAAATATATGTTTTTTCACCCTTACGAAACCTTCCGCTAGATGGTAAGCCGAGGTGTATCAATTTTGAGTAAATTAGCGTCCTTCAATTTCGAAATATTGAAGTTTCAAGCATTTCTTAAATTTACCGTTATATGAGAATCGGCCGTTATTTTAGTCCGATTTCAATAATTTTCAACGTTTTGCTTACACGTGGCAAGTACAATAACCATACCGAGTTTGGTACAAATTGGTAGAACGGTTACCGATATACTTATATGTGATCATAAGTGGGCGGTGCCACGCCCATTTTCCAAAATTTTACCATAAACGTATTTCTTGGTAAAGAATTGTTGCAAGCATCAATTTTGAATAAATTAGCTTCAATATTTAATGATTTATCGAAGATTTTGTATTTCTCTAAATTACCGTTATATGGGATGTGGGCGTGGTTATTGTCCGATTTTAAAAAGTTTCGGCGATTTTTTATGCTGTACCAAGGCCAACAACTGTGCCAAGTTTGGAAGAAATTGGTGCAGCGGTTACCAAGATATACACATGTAACCATAAGTGGGCGTGGCTACGCCCATTTTCCAAAAATTTATAATATTCTTATTTTTCGTCTAAAAATTATTGTAAATATCAATTTTGAGTGAATAATCTTCAGTAGTTACTAAAATATCGCAGTTTTCGTATTTCTGGAAATTACCGTTATATGGGAAGTGGGCGTGGTTAAAGTCCGATTTCGCCCATTTTCAATACCAACCTACCTTGGAAACCTACATACCAAATTTCGTTGAGATATCTCAATTTTTGCTCGAGTTATCGTGTACACGGACAGACGGACCGACGGACGGACATACAGACATGGCTTAATCGATTTCTTTTTTCATCCTGATCATTTATGTATACATGTGTCTATATCTATCTCGATTCGTTTTGGCTGTTACAAACAACCGTTATGTGAACAAAATTAATATACCCTTGTGCACAAGTGCGCTCGGGTATAAAAAGGTGAAATAAAATATTGGGAATTTTTACTCATATTCTACCGAAGAGAAACTGTTTTTTTTCAATATAAAATAATATGTAATACATGGATAAGTTTGAGTGCTTTGAGCGGCCTCTAAACATTATTTTATTAAAAAAAAAAACTTTTTCGGTTTAGAACATTCCTAGAGCGCAATACATCCGCTTATTCGTGGCTTAAGCCATTTCACTATCAATGTCTACGTTTAGCGTTCAGAGACGATTTATTTGGAAAATATTTTTCCAAAAGTTGAAATAAATTTATGTAACAAGTAAAATCATATATTATTTTGATATGGGTATCATATAAGAGATGTTTAAATAGCTTTATTTCGGAAGTTTGTTTGCAGAGGGTTACCACCTGCTTATTTACAAGTTAAGGAATGAATTTACACTAAGCACTGGCACTGGGCGGCAAATTTTGGGAGGCGGAAAAAATTTTTAAACATAAATTCAGATAAGTGCAGGTATATTTTTATACCCGAGCGCACATGTGCACAAGGGTATTATAATTTGGTTCACATAACAGTTGTTTGTAACAGCAAAACGCATCGAGATATATATAGACAAATGTATACATAAACGATCAGAATGAAAAGAGAAGTCGATTAAGCCATGTCTGTCTGTCCGTCCGTCCCTGTATACGATAACTCGAGCAAAAATTGATATACATATCTTAACGAAACTGTACAAGAATAACAAGAACAAGAACAACAAGAAGAACATTTTCACCATTTAATTTAAAAATTTTGAAGTACCTTAAGCTTTTAAAATGAAAAAAATCGTTAAATTTTTAAAACTGCAAAATAGCTGCGACAGATATTCTGAATTCTGCGATTTTTGTCACACACTTTTGAATCTTCGCAGATACATACGTTGTATTTGGTGCCTCATATTAAAATTAGGGTGGTCCAAACTCAAAAAAATATTTAGAGGTCGCTCAAATGGAATGGAATTGTTGAAAATCAATATTTTTCGATCGTAAAACTCTGATTCTCTTCAGGAGACTTCCAATAACAATACGCAATTGTTTATTTAACCATTTTTTAATACTAAAGATTTTTTTTATTTTGCATTGCATTTTCTGTCATTTTCTGCGGGTTTTGACCGACCTATAAAATAAAGTTACTACAAAAAAATTATTATTGGGAATCTGCTGAAGAGAAACAGCATTTTCCCATCGAAAAAGATTGATTTTCAAGAATTCTATACCATTTCTACGGAAAGAGAGGGAGCTTCGATGCAACGAGCCCAGCGCTCCACTCGGATTGGTTATCGCGTCTCGCACATGGGTTACTTATGTTGCCCAGAGTGCGCCAACGAGGACACTGTAACTGCATACCAAGAGCAACGACTATACCCCATTGCACTCCTAAAATATGTATATAAGGAATTTAAAAACCAATCACTCATCGAAATGAAATTTAAGTTTCAAAATATCTTAGCGTAGTATAATATATTTTTTGTACTGTAGCTACCAATTTTTTACATATGCAAGACTTTGCGAATACACATACATATGTACGCATGCCTATATATAGCACTAGCGCAGCTGCACTTCCTTAAATAAACAAATGATTGAACGAGTGGGCGGAAGTCAGCTCGCGCATTTTCATTGCTGTTGTTGTTGATGCCGCCTGTAGCGCTTTAACATCCTGTCGCGTGCTATATTCTTTCCTTTATTTTTTTCTTTCCTTCTAAAATACCTAGAAATATATGCATGATTGTTGTTATTGTTTGTTTGTATTGTATTGTGTTTTTTTTTCATACACCGCTATTGTTGACGCTGTTGTTATGTTAGCGTTATTGTCCGCTTGACAGCAGCACATTTGTCTTCGAAGCAAAACGTGCCGCTATTTACATTTTCACGTAATAAATTCCGCAACGCACCCCTGGCACTGTTACCGGAGTCAGCTCATTGCACCGAATTGGGCCAGCGGCAAAGTCATAAGGAGAAGCCAACAGCCAGCAGTGACCAACTTGCAGGCTAGAGGAAGATGAGAGTCACACGTTCATACAGTTGTCGGCAAAATAATAGAAGTGATATATTTTGACCAATTTTTTTTATAAAAGTTTAGCCATAAACACCATATACATAAATTCAGATTTCTAACTTTGTACAAAAATTATAAAAAATCTGCGAATTTTCACCAAAATTGCAAACTTTTTAATCAGAATCTGTAGACATTTTTTGGTTGAAGCTGTTTCACGTTTTTCCCATACAAAGTATTTATGGTCAATAATTTTCTTTTATTTGGTGGACACTGCCAGCAAAAAAAATTTCAAAATTAACGGCAGCTTGAAACTTGCACTTCCTTATACTTAAATTTAAATGGGCTATAAAATTGCATACCACAATGTTTTGTTAAGATTCTAACTAAAAAGTTCGAAATTTTTGTAATTTTTTTTCTTAAATTATTTGTACAAAGTTTGAAATCTGAATTTATATGATGTTTGTTGTATAGCCAGCTATGTAGACTTTTATAAAATAATAACAAACATTAAATAAACAAAAGACAAATAGCCAAAATTTTCAAAATATCGCACTCCTATTATTTTGTAGGCAACTGTACTTATGTAGCATATATACGTATATAAAATATAGAAGTGCATGGCACTTTCTTGCTCATTTTCTTTGTCATCTTCTGCTTTGTTGTCTACTGCTGGCATCGCTTTCCTTCGGCCGGCAACTGAGCAAACACCCAGCAGAGTACGTAGCTCTCAGCTGTCTGCTTGTGGCCGACAAACGGAGTTACCCACAAGCACTTCGGTTGCTTGAATTTTGGATAGGTGAGTAGACGTGTGTGCTGCCCGCATGTTTTCTTTATTCTTTGTGCTTTCAGGCAATACCTTCCACTCTTTCATTCCATACTTTATTTCATGCTGCTCGCCTCCCAGCGACTGTTGGCTATCAACATAACGTGTTGTCCTTTTTCGGTGTCCTTGTCGCCTTGCTCTTATCTGATCCGCACAACGTGTTGCATTTTATTTATTTTATTACCACGATTTTGCTTGTGTTTACATTTCTGCGTGCTCATTTTCCATTTTCATTCTGTTTGTCTTAGAACAGAGGCGACGCCGGGCGGTTAGATAATAGTCGCCTTGAAGCCTTTCTTCACCGGTATTTTTTCCTTTATTTTACGATTTCCACGCCCTTGCACCATCGTTGTCTCTTCTGCTTGCCTGTAATTTCTCCTATTTTATTTATATTTTTGTTTTTGCACTGAAATTGATTCTGCAGCACGTAAAGTCGTTAGATATCAGCGAAGCGATAAGTTCGAAAATGAAATTGAGGTATTTATTTGCTCACTTATTGGCTGCGCACGCAGTGTTGCAACGTAGCAATGTCTGACTTCGTCGCACGCGAGCATGTTTGACTGTGCAACTAACCTCCTTTTAGTATTTTTACTCCTTACTTTTCCAATTTTGTTTGACTATGCACAAAAATCAGCGCAACTTCAATGATGAGACTGGCTTTGTCGTTCGGCCAATGGCGCGCAAAGAGTGCAGCTGAAAGTGGAAAACTAATTTAAGAAAACCATTTGGGAATAAGTAAGCATTGGCATTGAAAGCCTTGTGAACGTGCACTTAAGAGATATAAGCTTTTAAGCTCCACTGTCAACTCTTTAAGTATGAAGTGTTGACGAGATAACAAGGATAATAACGGTTCATTGCTGGACAAGTTTAGCTTTCAGAAATGTTGTGTTTCTATGGAATTCTAGCAAAACTTTAATATTAAAGTACTGTTGGAAGTTATTGACAAAACTGGGAAAATAATTTTTCTTTTGCTGATTACAGTGATGGTGAGAGGGTGGGTCGTAGGATACAACTTCATACGATGTGAGGCTCCTGCCAGTTAACCTCTACAGCGAGTTCGCCTCAGCTGAATTTCTGCTCGTTCTGGAGGAATGCGGTTACGATTTGGCTTATATTTTGTCTGACTTCGCTCGAGATTTTCTCTAATTTCATGCAGGTAGCTCTGTGTTGAAACGCCTGATAATATCCATGACTTTCTCCGGATTCTGTCGTTGCCATAATTGCCAGACTCTCGCTTTTGACCTCGATGTGATATCCTTAAAGCCGTCCACTTTTCGCTTCGCTTTGCGGTAGACTACGTTCAGGTAGACAATTGGCACTTTATGTAGTCGCCGATGACTCGCCATCGCGCGCCACGATGTTGAGGTTTTTCTGGAATCTGTCATATAGTACCTTGACTGCGATGATATTCATTTCTGCTCTGACGCACTACAAATTGGGCCCTTGAAGCTAACCCACACTCCTGATGATCGTTCGGTACACCAAACAAGAAGCCATCCTCATGAAAGCTGTGCAAGCCCCATGCGTTTAAGCATTCTCATACTTAGTTAGCACGATTTCATCTGACTTATTACTCTGTTTTCTCTCTGCTACGATATGACGACTTTACCCATTAAATTTCCGCTTGAATTTTACTTGACGTCACCGCTCTCGTGAAACTGTGGCCTTGGCACAGACCGCTTTGGCTAGCTTAAATGGTTTAGTTCTGATTTCGCTTCGCATACCACAGACCTTTGTCATGCACTGACTGCTTAAGAGGCTGTCCCTTCCATCTCTTGACACTGAGACCAAACCGCGTGCATCACCCTGGATCAGTTTTTTTCCTCGGACAGATTTGTTAATACACTCACTCCATCTTGTCGGTTATCGGTATTTTTTAGAATGAAGTTTTAACTAAAAAGCAGACCCACACTCCTATCTGCTGAACGCAAGCTTGCGGATTTTGAAAATATCTTGCAATTTTTTGCTACTTAACATTTGCACAACTTAATGGAAATTCATTGAAATCAAAATTATTTACTGCCAAATAAATGCAAATAGATTAAAAATAGCAAAATGTAATCAATTCCGAAAATAAAATTTATAAGACCGAAATTCTGATTTATTGTGTCTTAATTAAAATTATTAGCTTTCACTTTCTTTACAAATTCATTTAACTACGCATCAGAATTTATTTCTTTTGCCTAAAGAACATTATTATTTACACTTTAGTAAGTATTTGTGTATGTATTTACATGTGTAGCGTAGGCTTTCGAAAACTAAAGATACATACAAACAAATGAAATTTTAAGCACAAGTCTCTCAACTTTGCACTTCATAAAATTAAATTTTGTAACAAAAGCAACAGCAATGCGAAATTTATTTTGAATAAGAATCTTTAGTTGGCAGCGAAAAAAGGCAAAAACACAAAAATAGCCAACCCTTTTCTTGCACAACTGAAATATGCAATCATGTAGCAAGTGTATATCTTTATAACTACATACATATGTATGTAGCATTTGTGTGTTGGTTTCCTGCATATCTCTGAATTGGATTCAGTGCAAGTCGTGTGTTTTAAATGTATGTAAACATGGAAATATACATACATACATACACATGCATATGTATGAATGTATGTACATATGCAGCAATTGGTCGGGCTGTTGATCTTTTATCCTCTGACCTGCAGAAGACGGCAGCATGAAATTTAAAATACATACATACATCCGTATATACGATGCAGCAACACTCAAAAGGAGGGGGAGACAAACGTAACAGTTGAGTGAGCATGGATTATGCATGCACACATACATACATGATGCATATAACTATGAGAAAATGTACATATATAAATATGTATACGAGTTGAGTGAATATACATATTTTCTAACTGTCAACAGCAAATTGCACTAACGTTCCCACTTGCCGCTTCTGCCTCTTTCTCTTCTTATGTGATACATACACTAACGCAGTCAACAAACAAAATTAAGCAATTTTTACATTTGCCATTTTCATTTGAAATGGAATTTGCAGAAAATGTTACGGTGGCCGATGAACTTGTTCATACATATTATATAGTAGATATATGTGTATTAGACCGTATCACAAAAAAAGTTCAATTAATTCCAAACGATTTTTAATACTCAGTATGAGGGTATGTCAGGAGAGTAAAATTTGTTACCTTTACAACTTTCACTTATAGAAATCGGACACCAAATAAAAAAGTTATAGAAAAAGCTGATTTTGACGATTTTACACTCCCGAAATATTGTAATATTGAGTGATCAAAATCGCTTGGAATAAGCTAAACATTTTACGGCCTATACGTTATGGTACGGTCTAATGTGCATACAGTTGTGCACAAAGTAAAAGGAGTGCGATATTTCGAGATATACTGTTATAATAAATTTATAAACATTAAAAAAAAAGAAAAATTACAAAGCCTAGTCAGAATATCGCACTCCTTTTATTTTGTACCAACTACACTATTTAGGCGACAAATGAGTGTGTACACATTGTTCTAATATAATATTTGCAATTATTTTCATGAAAAAATTGTTTGCATTAATTATCATGAAAATAAAGTTCATTCTATAACATAAACCATATCAATTAAAGTTTCACACTTTGTATAAAGTTCACAAAAATAAAAAAAAAATCATCACAATTTTAAACTGGCTTTATTTCCTAAGAAATTCTTGCTTATTTGTAAAAATATGCCACAAAATAAAAATCTCAAAAGTCTTGAAACTTGCATTTCTTTAGACTAAAACTGAATAGCCGAAAATTGTCTAGAAATTCTAAATAAAAAATTTTAAATTTTGATAGAATTTTTTTTAAATTTTTTTATTGCTCTACATGGTTTATATTAGAGAATGAACTATATTTTAATAAATAATTAATGCAAAAAAAATTTTCCATGAAAATAATTGAGAATATTATATTAGAACAAGGTGTACACATTCATTTGTCGCCTAGTGTATGTGTCACAAACGTGTCATCGCAAGGATGCCTCACGAAAAAGTGGTTGCTTCCGCAAGCGAGGCATAAAACTTTGCTATACTAATTGAAAAAGATACTTGCTGGAACGCTTTTCGATTTAGCAACTTAGCGAGATTTTCAAGGGTATTTGTTGGTTTTAAAACCATTCTCACCGACACATCAGTCCCTTTTCTTAGATGTACACATGCGAAGAGTTAAACACGTAGATTGACAAGGGCTCCCTAGTCTGTTATATGGATGGATGCAAGCTCAAAAATGGCTGGGCCGGTGTCTTTGGACCTAGGTTCCAAAAAAAGTGCACCAATGGGTAAACATCCTATTTATTTCAGGCTGAGACCTTTTGCAAATTAATTCTGCGCCGGAAAATGTTTCAGTAGAAAGACTAATGGGGCTAGGATAAATATCATATAACCTTGGTAAGATAGGTTTTTCTGTAGATACGGACTGCAGGTTCTCTGAGCTGGCAGATGAAACATCAGAGCGCATATAATGCGATTGCCCATTAAGCTGGGTTGGCTCCCAAATAAAAGAGAAAACGTTTACACGGCGAAGAGCCGGAACTCGAGTTGAAGAGGGAAGTGAGACGTATTTTTTCGTAATAAAAAGAGAGAGATGGAAATACGTGCTCTATATCTACCGTCTACATACTTGTCGACTTCAAGACCGCTTTAAATAGCCGCGATGCCTGCATATAAATAGTATCCTTGCGAAACTAATGCGGCTGTGTAAAATGACGTTGAGAAATACCACCGGTTCCGTTAGAATTGGGAAGGATCTCTCCGAGCCCTTTGACCCGAATGAGGTTTCGGAAAAGGTGACTCCATTTCGTATGATATCTTAAATCTCATATTGGAGAAAATAATAAGAGCTGCAAAACTGAATCGCTCAGAAGCAGAGTTTTTGCACAATAGCGTACAATTGCTTAATGGCGTTGATAAGCCGCTAAATCGGTGTAAAAATATATGCGCTAGGAAAGCTCGGCTTATATTAAGTTCAGACAGAAATTTAAATGAGTCAATTAACCTTTTAATTGAACTACCAGTTGTTGGCGTTCGCACACAGTCAGCTGCTCAATTACCGCCACGCAGTCAGCTGCTCCATTAATGTTGGAAAAGTTGGTTCAGTCGTACCTCTATTTAGTTTGAACAAAAAAATAATAATAATTCGGTACAAACACACCACCACCATAAAATCGAAGAACTCAGAGGAAGGTGATTCCCTTTCGAAAATATAGTTTTGCCTCGAACTAAGTACTCAAATAGATTCGTTTTATAGCCAAATTTGTTTAATGTGTATGCAGAAGTTGATATAATATCGAAGGGAAAGGATATCTATCCTCTTATTTTATTTAATATATATGTACATATAAAAATATATATTTTTTTAGGTATATGTATCTACTTTCAGGCAAAATTTTCCGCAGATTGTGTATAATTTGAAAATTCAATTTTACCTCCCTTATTGAATATCAGCTGTAAAAATGGGTCAGAAACGAACAGTTGATTGCTATTTGTTCAATAAACATACCTCGAAGTCAAAATTAAACATACTTTGCAGGATTGCATTGAAAAATTCATTCAATTAGCACTTAATTATGCAATTAAGTGTTTAAATTTTATATGGTAAATCGAGCTCAAATAGCGGCTTAATCGAGAAAGCTTGACTCATTGGGCCTTATGCATAAAAAGTGAGCTTAAGCTCCGACTCGATTTTCAGTACAAATTCTTAAGCTTTAACTCACTCGATCAGTGCGAAAATTGAGTCTGAACTCAAGCTTACTTTTTATGCATAAGGACCATTGCTTGATAAGCGTCCTGTCTGAACATACTTTTAGGCTTTAAAGACATAATCCACGTCTGCTGCGCTATGTGCACAATAATAATTATTTCAGCTTGCTGCAGCTTTTCCTTGAATTCTTGCACAATTTTTGTACTTTGCTAGTTGAAAATTACATGAAACATGACAATTTAAAGATTTCATTATGTAAAACAAAAATCAGTATCATTATTCTTTTACAATACTCCTACATGTATGATGAAATGCATACAATATTCGTTGTATGTTATCCTTATGTAAATTTTTCCTATCTATAATAAGTTAAAAAGCCGTGACTTTAATATTAAATTAAATTTCTTTTTCACTTTCAATAACAGTACGGTTGAGCAAACAAACATCTGATTTACATTGATTTCGCTTTCACCACATTAAACTTAAACACACTTGTGGCCACGTACATACATACATACATACATATGTATTTGTAAATGTGCTGATCAATCAGCAAGGACTGCCCGCAATGCATTGACAGCTATTAACTCTTAATTGAAATAATATTCAATTATAATTAGCACGTAAAATATCAATGTTGCCATGCCATTAATGCCCATTCAGGCATTTTAACACCTTACTCAACGCCATTGCCATGGGCGCACCCACCAACGATGTCTCAGTAAGGGCCCTGCCGTTGATGACTATTGGAAAAACTGATATACAGGTGCGCTTACAGTAAAAAGTAATTCACAGAGAAAATGAAGGAGAGTTTAAAATGCACCAAGAAAATATTACAGTTATAATTGATGAGCAAAGTGGGTAAGTGAAGAAAAAAAAAAGTTCATGAATTTCCCTTTAAAACGGCTGTTAATAAAATTAAAGAAACAATGCTGAAAATTGTGGCTTATTACGAAAGCATAAAGCCTTTACAAAGTACGAATATTGTACATATGTATTTACGTATGTATGTAGTCAGGTTAGCTAGCCGCCTTATACTACAAATAGCTCCTCATGGCGAAGCGGTAGAAAACTTGCTGTGCGCTGTTGCCAAACAACAGGGATTACATGCTCCCACTGCTGCTAGGTTCTATGTAAACTTTCCCGACATTATTGTTATCGACCGCTTAGCAGGTGAGCAAACATGCGGCTTGGCAAAATGCCGCAACGTGGCATGCCGCATAGCGTTTACCACTTATAGAATACAAGTAGTATGTCTGTATATGTACATAGTATATACATATAAGCAGATAGTGGGTGGGTTGTTGATTTGAATTTTAAGCTTGCTCATTCTGAGCTTCGAGGATTGACGGCTACCTGCTTGCGTGAGATGCAGCCGCTGTATGATGAAGCTTGTGGCATTGATTGCTACCACTGCTGACTACAGTGTACGCTTACTTATATTCACTACATACATAGATGTTTGTGTAGTTTTAAATATAGACTTTATGAAAACTAAGTGCGCGTTGGAAAATGAGAGGCTTGAAGGAAGCACTTAAGCGAGTAAACTTATTAGTGTTAAGGAATGTTGTGTAATTACTTCCCTCCTCCTTATTGCTAGTTTTAACGAATATTTTAAGCTGCTTTATATCCATAAATAACCTATCGGCATCTGGAAAATTCATTAAGAGTGGCTTTGCTTTTGTACTTTCACTTGCTATACTCGCAGTTTGATGCTTATTTCAAAGCAAAATTTGAGTTTGTCATTTTCGCCTTTTCCAATTCTGGATTAACCCTTGGTTTTATTGCATACCTCTTCACGATTTCGGCTTAGACCCTCATCTTGAGATACTGAAAATATCAGTACTGCAACGTTACATATGTATGCGTGCTTTTGCACAAGCGGCAATGTAAATCAAAAAACTTCATAATTTCTCACCCCATGCCAAATAAGTGTACCGAAATAGAATGTTAGTGATACACTTTATATTATTTCATTATGCTTATAAATATTTAACAACTTTCGTCACTAAAATTTTTTCGAAGGCTTCTCAAAAGAACAGAAAAAAAACGGAATTTTTAACTATTTAAGCAATTAAGAACCTTTTCGCCAATTTAAGTATTAATTGTTACCCAATTTATCATACAAAAATTTTAATTATTTGTGTCAGATTTTCTATGCAACCCTGCTAGGTATGTTCAATTTTGACTTGTAGGTATATTTATTGAACAGAGAGAAATCAGCTGTTGGTTTCTGGTCGTCTTGCACAGCTGATATTCCATCGGAAATTTGGATTATAAAATCGTACCTAATTTACGAAAAATTTTAACTAAAAAGTAAATATGTATTTCTATATAAAGCAAATAGGAGGATAACAATTCCCATTGATACCATATCAACTTCTGTACTCACATTAAACAGATTTTAGCTATGAAAAGAATCTCTTCGTGTAGCGCGGGACAAAACTATTTTTTATAAGAGGTGAATCACTTTCCTACCAGCTCTTCGATCTGACGTTTTAGAAAGAAATATTTTCCATCTATCTGGCGAAATCAACTACAGTTGCGTTACTTTGACCACCCTTCTGTATCATTTGTATGCCCCTTCACAAAGGAGGTAAGCTATTAGACCAGTTGCCAGCACCTGAAAATGTTTGTCAAAAAAAAAATAAAAAATAAGAACTGATTTCCTGAGAAGTTATTTGGCTGCGTTCCAAATGTACCTTTAATTGTGTGCTTGTACCGAATGTACTTTCAAATTAAATAAAGGTGCGATTGTACCAACTTTTGCATCACTGTAGCAGCTGACGCGTGTTGTGTGATCACCAAACTCAATGCCGCAATTTAAAGCTTAATTGCCTCAGCTAATTGGCCTGTTTGAACATAGTCTAAATCACTAAATACATTTCTTGTTGTCTCATTTTCTTGTTGTATATTTTTAATTAAAAGAAACATTCGATTCATCGCATTAAAACATTGATATTTTCGATGCATCGATGCTATATTTCGATGCATCAAATCGAAAAAACATCGATGTATTTTTGTCGACTTGCATCCATAGTTCTGCACAACGTATATAAACGTGCGAAACATCATAGTTAAGGAACGTGTCGGAATTGCGACGATTGTAGTTTAGGCTTAATTGTGTAGCAAATTTGCCGCAAAATAAACTCTCAAACTGGTATTTGGTTTGCAAGGTCGGGAGAATTTTTATACTCTTTGTATGTAAGAAATGATAGTTTAATTGAGATTTGATGACAGATATTTCCTTTGAGACCTCAAGCGTCCATAATAAGTTTCGCATGTAGGAAAAAAATCGTGCATCTTGATTGGTCGTGTTGCTTGTTGATGGGCCCTTCCTCATTTTTTATTCCTATTTATTTGCGACAATTTTTTATTAAAAATATGGTTCATACTCCACCAAAAAACATAAAAATCCAATCTCCAAACTTTGTGCAAAACTCAGGAAAATTCAATAAATTTGCAAACCAATTTGCTACTTTTTATTCAGATTTTTTAGAAAAATTCAATTTTAGTATATGGAAGTGCAAGTTTGAAGTTGCTAAGAAATCGCGTTGCTTTTTGGAAATTTTTTTCACTCAGGTTCTTCCATATAAAGTTTGTTCGACAATTATTTTTTGTATGGATAAAATGAGCAACACCTTCTACTTAATAAATTGCCAAAAATCAACGCGATTTTCTAGCAACCTCAAACTTGCACTTCCTTATACTAAAATTGAATGGGCTACAAAACTGCATTCTAAGAATTTTAGTAAAAAATCTTAATAAAAAGTTGCAAATTGGAATGCAAATTTATTGAATTTTCCTGAGTTTGAACAAAGTTTGGAGATTTGATTTTTATGTTTATTGGTTGAGCATGAACCATATTTTTATAAAATATTATCGAAAATATTTTTTTTTTCGCATATACTGCGAAAAATTCAATGTGCCAATACTTTTGTTCGTCACTGTATATATATATATATGATATATTTTATAAAAAATTATCGAAAATAAATTAGAATATTGCGAAAAACTCAGTGTACCGATACTTTTGTTCGTCACTGTACATACATACGTTCTAAATTTCTATTCAAAATGCACTTTAATTTCGTACCAATTTTGATGTATTTTGTGACACAAATTCCTATGACTTAGCATAATCAACTTAACCTTGCTCAATTTTCTACTCATTAATGTAACATAATTTATCCATTAGTAAGAACTAAATAAAGCGGCTTCTAACTAAAATCAATCATCAAAGAAAATAAGAAAAAAATAGACGCAAACAAAAGGAAAAGCGCAGACCGCACATCTGTTGTTCAACAATTTTATTGACAAATTTGCTTGCAAGATTAATGAAGGCTTGACAAATCACTGTCATTGAAGCATTGAAAATTGAAATTAGCCGCAAATACAGTAATCAAAGTCAGAAACAGTTACATTGCTTTGTAAAACGCAGCCATAAAAATCGGAGACCGACCAATAAATAAATAATTAAGTTTGTTGCGGCATTTTGATTATCCTTTCAGTTGCAATGGCTTTAAGAGCGATGTGACGTAACTCCAGTAAGTGGAGGTTACGCACAAAAGACCAGATTATTTAAGGGGACTTGGTTTCACTTTAAGGCAGATGTGGGTGTTGAAAATAAAAGTAGAAGGTCACCGTATTTATATAAAAAGAATAAAAAAATATTTATATCAAAAATAAAAAGGGAGTTGTAGCAACAGCACCAATTTATCCACAGTGCATAAAAAAAGACTCCAACTGAAGTGCGTTCGCCTTGAAATGCCACAAAGATTTATCGCTGGCGGCTTTTTTTATTGCTTTAAGCACACCACTGCATCTAAAGGCCAGCTCATTTTCAAGCATTTCCCTACGATTAGCTTTTAGTGTACTTTGCTTCAGTATTTCCTTTTCAAACCGCCACTTTAACAACTGGCTTCTCAGCACCTCGCCAACCGACACGAAGTTGCAGTGCTGCAGTAAATTTGCAAGGAAATTGCGCCTGATTCGCGTAAAACAAGTTAATTCCCAGTCGCACTTCACTTTCGATGCCGACAATGCAGCCAGCCGCAATAAGCAGACAGACAGGGAAACAAACGTACATACATATATGTACGTCATGTAGCGTTACTCCAAGAGTTGCAGATGAGAAAAGGTAACAGCGATAAAGTTTGTTTTGACTCTTTCAAAGGATTACAAAGGCCACTTGGCTTACAATGCCAGGCCAGGCAGGCGGCAATCGTAACAGAGGCGTAGGTAGAGTTCTTGTGTTTTGAATGCTGGTGTGCGGTTGTACTTATTATGGCTGCTTGAAAGTGTAGTTGCAGGTAGAAATTGAAAACAAAATCTCGTTCATTCTGTTAAACTTAGGCATAGAGAGAATGCTTTGTCCTCCCCGCTGTGATGTCTAAGCAAGCGAGTTTGAATTGGTTTCGTATTTAAGATTAAATTTATGGATTTTGTTTGATATTCTCTATTCAGGGCAAAGGTTAAATTCTTATATTTATGACCGATTTCAAAGTTCAGATTCGTTTTATTTCTGGTCTATTTATAAGGCAACTATTGTAGACTAAGGGTATGCATGTGGCAAATACATATATGATACATAAGCGGTATTCACCAAATTGAGCAGGTGGCCTGAAAGTCTGGCAAAAGAGCAGAGAGCTCAAGCAACGACAGTTGACAACAGTCTTTGCTTGAGCTGATCTACTCTTTACCCTAAAGCCGACTATATATCAGTTGAGCTGTTCAAAGCCGGAGGCGAAGCGATGTACCAGCTATTAGGCAGAATTCGGCCTGATGAATACATACCCCAAGATTGGAATCTCAGTCTACTTTGTCCAATCGACAAGAAGGAAGATCACGCCGTTAGCGCCAATCATCGCGGAATAAGCCTTAATATTGCATACAAAGTCCTGTCGACGATAATGTGTGAAAGACTGAAGCCCTACACGAACCAACTGATTGCACCTTATCAGAGCCCTCTCTCGATGAGCGAAAATCAACTTTACAAATCTTTCATCATTCCCATCCTTTTATATGGCACAGAAAAATTGATGATGTCTAAAAAATATGAGAAGGCTTTAGGTTCTTTCGAGAGAACTATTTTACGCAAGATCTATGGCAATTAACAAAATACCAATCTCAACACATATTTCTTTTCAGCGTTTATATCTGTGGCTTTAAAGCGAATTCGCTGAAACCGTATTCAAAAGTATACTCAATTTCCTGCTTTTACTCGATATATATTCCTTTAATAATTAACTAGTGAACCCGCATGGCGTTAAAACGCCCAAAATTGAATTTCAAAAACTTAAAAAATATTCCAAATGTTAGTCAGAGTTCTAAGATATCCGAGTGCCATATTTCATCAAAACCGTGCAGCCGTTTCTGAGAGCAGTTTCGCATAGTGTATGTTTTTATTTTCATCTAATTTCAAATCACCGTATACCTATGAAAAAATTTATTTTAATAATTTATCCAACTTACTCAATAGTTTGAATGTAACTTTTTAAACACATGGCAACTCTCTTCAAACATTCGAACATTCGAAATGTTCAAACTAATAATTTTAAAAAATTCTTTCGTTTGACTACGGTAATTTTATATTTCATATACTTTTTGAATTAGTTAATTGAGCTAGACCTTTCAAACAGGTGGCAGCCCTCTTGAAAAGTATTTTCCAGCTTAATTATTCTTAACTCTCCTTCGCCGGACACTGCGAAAGATATTTTAGTTAACTGATGAATTAAGTGTAATTTTAATTTTCAAACATGTGGCAATCCCGCTAAATACAGTTCAGAAATAAAAGTTTTTCAAACCCCCTTCGATTGATACCCATATTTTAATAATTCATTTAACTTATAAAATATTGTAATTTAACTTTTTAAATAGGTGGCAACCCTATTCCAACACCTCAAAAATATTCTTAGCGTCGAAACTAAAGGTTTTTTAATACTCATTCGTTTGACATCCATATTTTGATATTTCGTATAACTTGTGTATAAGTAAACTGAATTCGACATTTTAAGCAAGTGGCAACCCTCTTTAAGATATTTTCAAACTACTACTTTCTGAAACCCTTTTCGTTTGGCACCCATATGGTGATACATATTTCTCTTGCCTAAGATGATTTTTTAAACAGGTGGCAACCCTCCTGTAGTTCAGCTAAGAAACAAAGCTTTTCAAAACTATTTTGATTGATACCCAGTTGGTAATAATTGATTTATTTTTTTAAATAATTTGAATATAATTCTTTAAAAGGTGGCAACTCTTTTCAAAAAAAGGCTTTTAGTTTAACGCCTCACTTTGGAAAATCGAACGAACGATGCGGATTTGATGGCATTGATTATTAAATAATTTGAATTAAATTTTTCAATAGGTGGTAACTCTTTTCGAAAAACTAAAACGGGTTTGCACATCTACAGACCAAGCGCTTTAATTTGACATCTCATTATTTAACATCGGGCGAACGGTACAGATCTTTTATCCTGAACAAAAAATCCTTTTTGAGTCACACCTGACCCAATCGCTTTATGTGTCGGTATAAAAAAGGTATCTGTCTAATAGATTTCCTTTATGTATGTTCGCTTTAGTACTGTATTTTTAAAAGTTCCTATTGCCTTACACTGGTTTGCTAATGGCGCTTGTATTACAAATTTTTCTCCTCTTCAGATTCACTGTAAATAAGCACAAAACAACCGCTGACTAACCTTGCGCTTCTACACTCATTCTGCCTACGACCTCAGCAAAAACAAAAACGTTTAACAAATGAGGCTGAAAAACGCAAGCTCACACTTACTAACACCCGTGTGTGCTTCGCATTCAGCACAAAAGCTAAACTCTTGTCGGCACTACGTTAAATCTATTTCCATACATTGGCTTACGTTTGTTACGTATACGCCCTGTGCGCTGCTGAAAAGCAACACACTATACTTACTCTTCTGCAAGTAAATTTTTGCGCGCTACACACATATCTACACGCATACATACATATATATTTATGTAATTCACACACTCGCCTCGCCTTTCCGCTTCTTATGCCGCTTCGTGTTAGCCACTCTGTTTGAGAAAATTTCATTTCCTGTTTTAGTCTTTTTTGTTTTTGTACATATGTATGTACTTTGCTTTTATTTATTTTTCCGTTGCTGTGTAATAAAAGCAACAAAAAAACTTGTTGCTGATGCGTTTTTAATTGTATTTATTGTTCATTTTAGTTCGCTGCGCTTCGGTTCGCTACTACTTGTGTGCCTTAGCATGCAATGACTTTCGAATTTATGTGCAGCAAAAGTTGAGCAAAACCATATTGCTATTGCAAGTTTTTTTTTTGTTTTAGTGCTTTGCGCTGTTGAAATTATTTCTTTGTTTGCCTGCACCAACTAATGACAAATTTTGCAAAATTGCTTTCCGGTGTCATCGTCATTGTTTTTTTTAGGTGAAAAAGTGTGTGTGCGTGTGTATGTGTGATACTGCTTTTTATTACACTTTCTGTTTCTGTGCTAAATTACTATTTTTCAGCTCATTTATCTTATGTTAATGATTGTGTCGCACTATTCGCTGGGGCTAAACGATGTGGAAAAACTGTTATGTCAGTTTCAGCAAGAACACAAAGTACATACATACATACATATGTAGTTGAATAAAAAGTGGTCATTGTTTAATGAATAAATAACATAAAATATGGATCATGTTCGTTTGTTGTATAAATATTCTGTGTATATACGTACATACATATCTATGTCATTCTCATATGTACGAATTCTACTTAAAATAAATTTTCACAAAGCATACACAGAGAACGTCATAACTCAAAGAGTCACAAATGCGCAAAAAAATATTTTAAAGTTTTTAGTTGGAGTTTCCATATTGAATAAAAATAGCACAGGTCAACAATTAAAAAAAAAAATCGTTTGAAATTGCCCCAATGAGCCAAGTGTACTCTGTTACATATGTGTTGAATACACAGTTAAAAAGTTCCAAAAAGCTATTACAGCTTTTATAAAGAAAAACTATTTTTCTCCACTTCAAATCAAAATTTCGAATGAATACAAGCCGTGGATACCCCAAATTGTGTTGTCAACACTTGAGACTCGGCTAGAAGACTCTTACGACATTCAGATAAAATACCTACGTACATTTTCTTCTATCCGTGACCTATCGTTCCAAGTAGGAAATGAGCAGTGGTGGTGAAATAGCGTCTAAAAATCAAAAATCTACAAGTAGGAAAGAACCTCTCCGCGCCAATTCAGACCAAACGGGGTTTTAGACAAACCGATTCACTTTCATGTGACTTTGTCAATATGGTGATGGAAAGCGTCATAAGAGCTACCAATTTGAATCACCGCAGCACCTTATAAGTACAGCAAAAGCACGCTGCTGCTGGCGTATGCAAATGATGTTGACATCGTTGGCCTGAGATTCAGGCACGCCAGCGCAGCATTTTGCAGCTTAGAAAAAGAAGCTAACAATGTTGGACTAGCGGCGAACGAGGACAAGCCAAGTACCTCCCTGCAACACATAAAAAGTCTTCGTGTATTGGGGCACACGTCACTGTTAGCAGCCATAGGCTTTGAAGTAGGGAAAGAATTTGTTTACCTAGGACCCAGCATAAACCCCGCTAATAATGTCAGTCTGGAGATAAAGCGAAGAATAACTCTTGGAAAAAGGTTCTACTTTAGGCTCGGTAGGCCATCGAAAAGCAGAGTCCTCCCTCGACGAACGAAAATCCCGCTCTACAAAGCGAAGCATGGACGATGTCTAACAAAGATGAGAAGGCTTCGGGTGCTTTCAAGAGAAGCGAAGAAGATGGAATATCGAAGTATACGAGATTTTTAATACAACACGAACAAAATAGAGGGCCCTGTCCGCAGTTGGGATGAACAACTGATGTCAATCCGCAAAGGAGAGAGGCAGCTGTCGAAGTTTTTGGTCTCGGACCAAACCGACAAACGGTTGTAGTGCCAAATAAGAAGAAAACTATGAGGGACGTTCTCTCGTACAAGAAATGAGTGTGGGGGAATATCGTAAATGCACCTTTCATATCAGGAGTTAACAATTTGTTATAGAACGAGCTATATTTGTAACCGACTTCAAAAAGGAAGAAGGTTATCAATTCGTCGAAATATTTGTGTATGTTTATGGCATAACTTTGAACCACGTTAACAAATTTCTATAATTCTTTCTTCTTTAAAGAAAAGGTGGTACCTCAAAGGTGGGCCCACACTTATTTGGTTTAGATCCGATAATTGGATCATGATGGAATTAACGGTAATCTTAAATGTTGTAATGAGAAGTGAAGTCAGTTTTATTTTTTGCTTAAAAATTACTTGTATTTCAAAATATTTTGTAATTAGATAATTAAATATTTTGTAGTTTAAAAAAGTTGTTAAAAAAGTTTACAACAAATTAATAATTTAATGAATTAAAAAAAATAAAAATGAAAATCTACTGGCCATGGCGCTCGAAGCCACGACCTCGCGGGTCGTTAATCCACATTACTGCCGTTTGTCAATGTACAATTTTAATCACATCAACTACGCCGTTAATCCGGATCAATGTTGCCGCCTGTCTATCCTCTTACTGTGATTCTAGCTGTTACTGGTGAGGGTACACTTACACTTGTTTTGCTGAAAAATTGTCTTCTAAGTCAGTAGAAAATAACCATTTGTAAGGCTTTGCCAGTCCTTGGCTAGGTATAAATCTATGTTTCAGCGTATTTCTTCGCTGAAGTTTTGTTTTACGTGCCATTTTTCGTCAATGCGTCCTTTTTCGCCCTCAAAACAATGGCGCGCCTTTATTCGTGTCTAGTGACGATATCTTCTTGAAGCTGCCATGCAGGCTATTATCGTAATGATACTGAAGTTATAATTTTTATAATGGCTACATTGTACTCATTGTACATAAAATTTAAAAAAAATATCGATAATATTACCGTTTTGAAGCAAAATATGTACACTAGGGTGGTCCTTAAAAAAAAAAAAAAATCAAATGAGCGATTTTTTTCATCCTCATCCCTTCAATCGATAAGACCACTGTCATAGATATATAAATTTTGGTCCCGTTTGGAGTCGATTAAGGCGTGTCGCAAAGGGGTCAAAGGCCAGATGCGTCTGAGGACTCAAAAAATTAAAAAAATTTGTTTTTTCATTAAATGCCCAAAATCGATACTACTAAAGTCGAGGATATCACATATAAATTTTAGTCCCGATTGAAGTCGGTTAAGACGTCGTCATAGGGTAATCTGAACTTTGCCCCCTGTGCGACACGCCTTACGCCTTAAAAAAATCAAATACAGTTTCAATTAAGGAAATTAGATGCTTGAAATGTGTATCGTAATTAGGGTAGTACACAAGAGAGTTTAAAAAGGCAGTACTTTGGAGATGCTTCGGAAAGGGTTGCCACCTGTTTTAAAAGTCAAATTTAATTAAATTATAACAAGTTATATGAGATATTAAAATATGCGTGTAAAACGAAATAATGTTAAAAAAAATACTTTGAAGATATAGAATACCTTTGTGGTGCTTGTAGAGGATATTACAAAAGTAATATTAAAATTTCTTAATAAGTTAAATGAATTATAGCAATATAGGTATCTCTCAATAGAAATTGCCGTTAAAAGACCTTTATAAACTACAAGTATTAGGGTTGCCACCTGTTTAAAGAGCTAAATATAACTGGAATTAAGGGAATTGGGTAACTGAAACTGCAAAGAAGCTTTAACTTGAAAATAAAAAAAGAAAGAAGTATTTAATATAACTCACCTGTGTTTTAAATCCAAAAGTCCCAAAATTATTTTAATTTACGACAGTTAAATTCGATAGACAAATAAGAATTAGTCGCTCGATGTCTAGAAAAATTGCAGAGCACCCTTGCTGTTACAAAGCGCACAAGCAAGCAATGGAGGAGCTATCTACGAATTGGCTGTGTTTGTCGCTTCCTGTACAAACTGTCCCTTGCGTTGCAATTGTGGCTTTTAAATTTGTACAACTATGTATGCCAGCATGATGCTGCTATTGGGGCGCCCACTCAGTTGAATGCGCAGAGCAACGATGTAGCAGTGAAAGCCGCAGGGTTTTCGCAAAAGTCTTTTGTCCTATTTTCGGCTTACAGGCACACACAGGAGTATTTGCAATAACGGCACCCGAACTTACGACACAGGATGGCTCATTGCATAATTAAATACTTTCCGGTGCTGTGCTGATGCGACGGCTACAGGTAGATGTACATCGAAAATGTTATTAGAGCGCTCCGAGCGACGCAGAAGGAAGGATGGCAAAGCGCAGTGGCTGGCAGCAGATACAAATGTACAGTTTTGCATAAGTTGCGATGCTAATAAATCAAGTATTTTTTTTTTTAATTTTTGTGCGGCATTATGCAAGCGAAAAGGCAGTGAAATTGGCGTAAAAAAGAGGGAAGATAAAGTGAAAAATTAAATGTGAGAACAAAACGAAGTTATACTAAAAAAGGGAGACGGCAAGCAATGTATTAATTGCAGTTGGAGAAGTTTTTCAACAGTTGACAACAGCATTGATAAGCGTACAAAGCGTCGCTGAAGTTACTGCACAAAAAAGCGGAAATTATTTACGCGCGAAATATGCTTTTATATGTAATATTGCACAAAAAAAAGGAGCATCCGCCAAAAGTGTTAAAATTATGAGTGACAAAAAACATGTGAAAAGAAAATCTGCAGTCAAACGCACGAGCTGACAGCAACAGGAAAGCTTGCTGAAACTAGTAGGAGAGACAGCAGCAAAATAGCAGCGTGCGCACAGTGTTTCAAAACTAGCATTTACGGTTCATAATTTACTGGAGCCTTCATTTTTTAATCAACTTGATTTTTTTTGGGGAAAGCTTATAAAATTTGCAAGAGACCAGTTCAGCCCGATTTTTTATTTTATTTTTTGTGATTATATGTATACATTTTTTTTTATTGAAAATTGCAGAAAAAGTAGCAATTTTGAAGGAAATCGATTCTCCTGCTCGAGTTAATAAATGCTAAATACTAAAAACTAATTTAAAACAGTTGCAGAGTTCCCCAAAACGAAAAAAAAAATTAAAATTTTTTTAAAAAAATGTTCATCAAAATTAGTTCTAGAAAAATGTTGGGTATGCAGCTACAAAACTAAAATTTAATGATCTATAAAACTGCATACCCAACATTTTCCTAAAAATTCAATTATTTTTGTTTTGAATTTTGGTGAAAGTTTCAATTTTTTCTTCTGAATGTTAGTTTTCAACATGTTTTTATTATATAATATTTATTAATGCAACAGGAGAATCTAGTTTTTCAAAATTGTTACTTTAAAAAACTTAACATAAATAAATAGAAATTCAACAAGTAAGAAAGTCCAAGTTCGGGCGGAGCCGAACATTAAATACCCGGCGCAAGTATTAAATATATGTTTTTTCACCCTTTCGAAACCTTCCGCTAGATGGTAAGCCGAGGTGTATCAATTTTGAGTAAATTAGCGTCCTTCAATTTCGAAATATTGAAGTTTCAAGCATTTCTGAAATTTACCGTTATATGAGAAGCGGCCGTTATTTTAGTCCGATTTCAATAATTTTCAACGTTTTGCTTATATGTGGCAAGCACAATAACCACACCGAGTTTGGTACAAATTGGTAGAACGGTTACCGATATACTTATATGAGATCATAAGTGGGCGGTGCCACGCCCATTTTCCAAAGTTTTACCATAATCGTATTTCTTGGTAAAGAATTGTTGCAAGCATCAATTTTGAATAAATTAGCTTCAATATTTACTGATTTATCGAAGATTTTGTATTTCTCTAAATTACCGTTATATGGGATGTGGGCGTGGTTATTGTCCGATTTTAAAAAGTTTCGGCGATTTTTTATGCTGTACCAAGGCCAACAACTGTGCCAAGTTTGGAAGAAATTGGTGCAGCGGTTACCAAGATATACACATGTAACCATAAGTGGGCGTGGCTACGCCCATTTTCCAAAAATTTATAATATTCTTATTTTTCGTCTAAAAGTTATTGTAAATATCAATTTTGAGTGAAGTATCTTCAGTAGTTACTAAAATATCGCAGTTTTCGTATTTCTGGAAATTACCGTTATATGGGAAGTGGGCGTGGTTAAAGTCCGATTTCGCCCATTTTCAATACCAACCTACCTTGGATTAAGGGAAACCTACATACCAAATTTCGTTGAGATATCTCAATTTTTGCTCGAGTTATCGTGTACACGGACAGACGGACAGACGGACAGACGGACAGACGGACGGACAGACAGACATGGCTTAATCGATTTCTTTTTTCATCCTGATCATTTATGTATACATTTGTCTATATCTATCTCGATTCGTTTTGGCTGTTACAAACAACCGTTATGTGAACAAAATTAATATACCCTTGTGCACAAGTGCGCTCGGGTATAAAAATCGTACTCAATCGATCTACTGCGAATTTTGTTAACTTTTATTCGTTGAAAAATTAATTATGAACAATAATTTTCAGTTTTGAACCACGGTGGTGCGGCGTGCTGTGCTGCGCTTATTTATGAGCATATTAAAATATACATGCGTGCATATGTATGCATGTACTTATGCAGCGGCACATATGAATACAAAATAGTATGCATAAACTTTTGCAGCTACACACATACTCCCGTACATACATACGTATATACATTTGCAAATAGCACACTATGCGTGTGGCAGGATGCAGACAAGCTAAAAAGTGACTGCAAGCCGGAAGGATACTAAGAAACGCAAGTCTGACATTATTGCATACACATGCATGTATGTATGTATGTATGCAAGTACATAAATGCATAAAAATAAACTAGCATCGCCGGCGTGCATGCATACAAATATACATATATTTTGTAACTAGTATGTACGGTACGTGAATGCTTTACTGCGCTATTTATAGCTGCTGCTGATGATATCAAGTTTTTGCTGCACTTTGTTATTATTTTTCTGCTGTTATCGTTGTTGTTCGATAACAACACGAGCGGAAATTGCGTTAAAACTGACTATTTTATTGCGACTAGAATGCATTGCGCGAAAGGATATCTGTTGCTACTGAAAGTACATACCTACATACATATGTACATGGACATGTATGCAGCTGCTAGACACTGCCACTTGCCCTTTTCACGCTGCTGAATTTATATATTTTTTTTACTATATAATTCGATGCTGCTTCTTCAACCCTAATTTGTTTTTTTTTTTACAGAATATACCATTTTTAGAATGATTTATTGCGTTCCTGCAATAATTTTTAATGCCACGATTCGTATGTGTAATTACTGTTATTATTATTTAACATCACGCACCAAATCAAATTATTGCACTGTAATGCTATGCGCCACACATTTATTATGCAAATTTATTTTTTACGATTTCACTTGCTTTGCTCCAATTATGTATATTTTAAACTTCATAATTACTTTATTTCTTGTTAGGAATTTTAAATATTTACACTCAATTTGCACACACTGTTTCATGCGCTTTTCTTTGCACTCACTTTCTTTTGTGTTTTATTTAACTCTTACCGATTAGTATTTAGTTTGCTACCTTCGCTCTGCCAGCTTTTCAATTTTATTTATTTATATTTGATTACTTCTTATTTATTTTTTTTTGTTTTGTAGTGTTAATTGTATTGTATTGTAGTGTATTTTTTTTTAATATTTCTACACGCTGCGACGCGAAACAACGCCGTTAAGCTAAATGGTTGCACGAAGACTAAATTGTATCGTCTACTAAACAGCGCTCAGTAGCGGCGGCAGCAATCAGCAAGCTGCTTGTGACAAGCAACAGCCAACGATATCCTGCGCTGCCGCCACGAAACTTTCGTTTGATTTTGGTATAAAAACGAATTGTGTGCTTCGCTTCGGCATGGTTTTGTCGGTGGCAATCGTTATCAGTGCCCCAATTTCAGCTTGAACAGTGTCTGTTAAAGTTTACAGTTGAGCTAACATAAATGTTGATAGCAACATGTTGCTGGGACTCCTTCTGTATTTGGAATTGTGTAATATTAATACAATACGATGGAAGGAGTAATGAAAAGGGAAAAAGCAATGCAGATTAGGATTAGAAAATTACACTGTGAATAAAAAAATAGTAATTGAAAGCAGTTGCATGACAAGCGTTTATAGATGTTGGATTATATCTGTTGACCGTGGGATGTAATTCAATTAACCCTTTCATGCCTGATGTTGCCTGTAGGCGACATTGACATTTTGGCTTATAGATCTGGTTGTTTGAAATATTTTTGCTAACGATTTGTCTTAAATAACACTCTAGAATATTGGGAAGACATATGGCTCAATTTGATGCCACACTTATGGACTAATTGTGTGTAACATAAATTTTGCTAAAAGTGGTTCTGCAACATACATATGTGGCTATTCAAGTATGACTAATGGGGGACGGGGGGTCTTTTGTTTCCTTCTTTTGGCGGCAAGCGGCAGAACCTCTCCCAGATGATGATTACGTCAGCAATATTCATTTATTTGTTTTGAAAATTTTTATTCTAAATGGAACAATTATTTAATAAAATTTGTTACGCTATAAATTTCTCATGTTTAGACTTGACAGATTGAAATAATACCAATACTTATGTCTGCATAGAAGCGGGAGAGAGGGTAAGAACTTTGCTTACTTTTTCTGAAAAGGTGTATGGAGCGGTAAAAAATTACTTAAGTAAACTCTGCTTACGCAATACTTGAGTGGATTCCATTAAATTATATTTTTTTTATAAAAGGGTGCAGGAAAAAATGTATTAAAGAAAATGAAAGGAAAACATCAAATCTTAAAAATGGTTTTAAGTTTTCCTAAAAAACGTTGTAAGCCAGGGACCGGAACGGTTATGATCTTTATTATAAAAATTATAATTTAACCGCTAAAATTGGATTTCTATTTTTTCCTATCCAATTTAACCGTTATTTTATGACTTATTTTTTCGGCTAAGAATAATCGTTGTTTTTGGATTTTTGTTTTTTAGATAAATATTTAATCGTTCTTTTTATTTTTATGATCATACTATAACCGTTATTTTTAGATTTAACTTTTTAGATCATAAAAGATTTAAATCAGCCATAAAAAGAAAGTCTCTATTATAACGCTTAAAATTGATCGAAAAAATAAAAATCCAAAATAACGATTATTTTGGATAACGAAATAACGATTAAATTGTATCGAAATAATAAAAATCCAAATTTAAGGACTATTCCTGTATTGAAAAAATAATTTTGCAATAATCTAAAAATAAACGTCTTGATATTTATTATTCATAACCAACTCAACCAACAATATAATATGCCATCAAAAAAGTTTTAGCCCCATGAAAGGGTTAAGTTAGGTTGGTAAGGCACGTACGAATGACTCGTAGTTTACTCGGAGGTAGACTTGCCCACTGCGAATGCCCTATATGAGTGCAGTGTGCCTCCTGCCGCTTCTAACCCAAGTTATTCCTGCTAGGTGCCGCGTCTCTCCAGATCGTTGGTCTGCGATATCCCTTGTTCACAGTTAAAGGTTAAAAAAGTATATTAGGTTAGGAGCTAAAATATTAAAACTTCTATACTTACCATCGACCATTATAAGGGCCCTCGAGTGAGTGAGAGTCGAATGCAGGCCCTCAATCGACAGTAGCGATGTTACTGAAGTGAGTATACCGGAACCGGACCTGCATTCGGAAATGTAAGATTTAATTTGTCACAGTCGGAACTGGAATCGGAAGCGGAGTAACAAAATCAGGTACAGTACGCTCTCGATAAAAGCCACCTTTAAAAATTCGGGCGGTTTTGTTGGTTGAGGTTATTGCAATAAACGAGTCATAAAAAAGTTGATCCTGAAAGAAAAATTTAATCTGAAACTAAAGGTTTCTAAAGTAGAACAATATTATCCACAGTAAATCTCAGCCGCGTGCTTTGTAGACAGGTTGCTAAGGTGTTTAATGGCAGTCATAATTTCTAGAATAAAACTTCAGCAACTACCCACAGCGAGAAAATTACCTAAATACTGGCAAATCAATGTGTTCTGAGAAGTTGTTATAAAATAACTGTCAGTTCAAGTGCGCCCCAAAAAAATGGAAACAAAGATGAAACGAAATAAGAAAGTATGGATAGAAACTTGCGTGGTAGTTCAAATGAGGTACTGCGTTTGTTGATAGTTGCTTTTGCCGAAGGCGCACTGTATTCTTCTATAAAGCTTAAAAATATTTCCCAACTCTTTAGCTGATAATTCGGCACGATGAATGGCAAACTTAAAGGGAAGGTTCTTCAGAACAATCATCTGACAGACCCATTTATCTATTTAATTTATTTGGGAGTTTAAAATTTTTATCGAGGCGTCCATTTATGTTTAGACCTCTGCATGTCGAGCTTCGTTAAAATTCCACTCAAAGTAATCACAACCGATATCGAAATCGGAGGTGAACATTTTGTAGGAAGTTCCGACCTTTCGTAATCGAAGTCGAATGTCCGTATGATGCCTAGTAAGTGGAAAAAGTTCTTCCCTAAATGCGAGTTATAACTTAAAACGGTGATCTCAATATGCAGAGATTCTTTGTTTTGTTTTCGTTGCCCGCCAACACACACCTATTTTGCCTTCTTTTCTAATTGTAAGCTCAAAAATGCTACCTTTAGGCCATAGTTTACGGGTTACTGTCGGAAAATTTATCCTTCTTGCCAACAGCTTGCACAACAGATAAACTCTGATGGACGGCAGGAACACGGTAGCTAGTAGGACCAGGTATCCATGATCGACTTTGGTGACAGTTCATCAAAAACTAAAAAAAAAAAACGCCGTCCATTGTGTTTCCTCAACTGTGCTGATGTCAGCCTTTTACCTATTTACAACAACATCCAGCGGTTGAATAGGGGCACCTCCTATGGTCTGGTCTTTTCATTGGATGTTGGCTGGTCCCAAGTCCAGCGCACAACCTATTGTTGGAAGGGAAAATTAGCTTTATACAGCGTGCCGTTTGTACCAAAGCAGACGACCGCTTGCAGCCGCACCTACCGGTGAAAAGACGCTGCTGACTTCAGTGAGCTCTTAAAGCGAATAAGGTGGAGTAGTGGCACCGAAACTTCCGCTCTTTCTGCCGTTGCCCAAGACTACGCTATACGGAAACGCATGAACGCAGAATGACCATGCGCCACAGCACTCTAAACAATCGAATACTACTATTCCACCAATCTCTAAGGGGTACTCAAAAATAAGTCTCAAAAATTTGTTCGAAAAATTTATTCTATAAAGATAATGTTTCGAAAAATAGCAAGAAATTTAAGCGTAGGCACACAAATTTGGTGTTATCAAAAATAATTGAAAGTGAAAAAGGCCAAGTGTCACAAATTGCGTAAGCAACGATTTAAACGCATAATTTATTACAAAATTTATTTAAGTGAAGAAAGCGTTCATTTCTCTGCTTTGTCCAACAAATGTGTTTACCCATCTATATTTGCTACATATTTCGAAAATTTTCATACCCTCATTTCAACAAAGTTGTCTACTTGACACTACTTATTTAGAAGCTGATAATGCGAAAATTTTCCCCAAACTACTTGCTAAAGTGTAGCTAATAAATTTGTGTAAATTACAAGATTGCTGGTAAATTTCGCACGTAAACAACAAATAATTACAAATCGAAAGGCAACTCAGCAAATTCTGCCTTTATAGTCGAGTGAAATATGTAAACTATGTGGTTTAAAATAGCAAAAGATAAAGAAAGTAGTTTTGTATAGAAAGCTATGTAAGTACATATGTATGTATATGTATATAAACATAAATATGAACTTGTTTGTTTAAGAGCACCAGCTATCAGGAATTAATGACTCATCATTAAAACGAAAAGTTTTGCCAACAAAAACAACAAATTTAACAGAATTATTTATCTACGAGTACAATGGGTTGTGATACGAATTTTGTGAGTTGCCGACATTTATTAGCTACTCTGCCTACTTGAATATATATTACATTTTGGGTGACTGGTAATAAGTTGTATGTAGTATGTATGTATGTACCTATGCTTTATCGCCTACATAAAATTTCCAAAAATTTGAGTTGGTTTGCTCAGCGCAAATTTCGCCTATTCATTTGAGCGAATAAACAAACTCATGTAATCACTTTTAAAATAGAAAACAATTTACTACATAGACTTGGGTGGAGTGAACAATCAACCACAACAACAACAGCAGCAAGAAACATTGACAATAACAATCAGAGCTTCGACCTTAGTCAATAGACCTTTGGTGTGGTGTATATACATATGTATATGCAAACGTTTGGATTATAAACCAACTATACAAAAACTTGCATGTTAGAGTTTATGTTTAAGCGATTTTATCCACTTCAACACGCTGACGCGTTTGCTTACTTGAAGAAATTGTTTTTGGTGCCGAATCGTCAAAGGGTTTTACCATTATCGTCACCGCACCGTGTGACCTCTGAAACGATGAAACTTCACTGAACAGGGTTGATTACTTGCTGATGCGGTGGCAATAAACACCTCAAAACTTGATGATGTCAATCCATTAAGAACCGTTTGTTACTTGGAACATTGATGTCGTCGTCCACAGTTAAGATACAATGCCAATGGTTGTGTGACATTTTATGAGGCCTAACTCGGATTATTGTGAGTCGGGTAGCACATGAGTGTGTGTTGAAACCTACTGAATTTTGTAGCAAATACATATGCATGTACTTATGTATATGTATGTACATAGATGAGTTTCGAGTATTTGTTTACGACAATTGTTAATACGAGGGACTTTGCTTCGGTCAACTCTAGGAAACATTTTCAATATTCCACTATCTTTTTCACTCTCTTTGTGGTTGTTTTATTTACGGTACGTATTGAAAATTTTGATTACATTTGTTTTATCTAAGGTTTTATAGTATTCGGAAGCAGTTACATCAAGAAAGTTGATTTTAATCAAACATTTTGTGAGAGTAAAGTATACATATTCCCAATATAAAAACAATAAAGAACTTTTGGGCTTTTAGCATTGCAACTGCAATGGGCAGCATTATTAACGGGTTTGGTTTTTCATACCAAAATTAGTTTAATTTTTAAGTCCTAGCGGAATAATATTCAAACCCACCCATTAATTATTGTAATATATATCTGACTGAATTGAATTTCGGTTACGCTGAAATAAACATTTCGTAATTTATCAGTCATTTAAAAACTTGTATAGTCTACATTGTATATCCATCAAAAATTTGGAAATTTGTTTGCCTCCAAATTCTTTTTTAAAGCTAAGGGGTTGGGGATGGTATTCTTTTGTAGAAGGGAAGTTCAAGCACTTAGTTATTACTGCAAACATAAAGTTTCGATTTTATAATCGCGTTGGAACTAGCTATGGCTGTAAAAAAAAATTTTAATTTTAACAAATTTGTTTTTTTTCCCCACAAATCACTGTAGTGTATACTAGACGACAAATGAAAGGGTACACCTTTTTAATGAAAAATTTTTGTGCATTAATTATATATGAAAATATAGTTAATTTTTTCACTTTATATAAAATTCACAAAAACTACAAAAATGTTCATCAAAATTTTCAAGTATGCAGTTTTGTAGTCCATTCAATTTTAGCCTACCGAAATGCAAGTGTCAACCGGTTAAAAATCCCGTTGAATTTTGAAATTTTTGTTTAGTGACGGATTTTTTCCTTTTTTCCATATTACCATAAATTTATTATGATATAAAATTGCACTTTATAAAAAAAAGCGCGAAAGCAGTCTCAAGAAAAAAATCTCAAAAATCAACACAATTTTCAGCCGTTTGAAACTTGCACTTCATTTGACTAAAATGGAATGGGCTACAAAACCGAAAATTTTCTAGAAATTCTGAATAAAAATTTGAAAATGTTGATGTTTTTTTTTTGAATCTTTGGGAACTCTATATAAAATGTGAATCTTTGATTTATATGGTTTATATTATAGGTTGAACTACATATATTTTTATAAATAGATGCTAAAAAATTTTCATGCCGCCTAGTGTAGATTTCTCCGGCTTAAATTAAAGGTTAGGTTAGGTTGGTGTGGCAGTTAGTTTGATCGTTGAGGAAGCTAAAACTTATAAAGCACCGAACTTGACAATTTTCTAGCTCACGAAATTGCTCGAATTTAGCTGTTCAAATGAAAGAGTTTTAAAGTAAAACCAGACATCTGAAGAATCAATTGCATATAGGTTATACCGACCCGGTCTTTGATACTTTCACTGTAAGCTTTCTGTTGATAACACCGCGCGATAGTAAATTTTGCACACACAAAATGTTATATATTCGCGAAACCATGGGCCAAAAATATAATAAAACTACTTTTTTTCTCTCTGTCGCCAGGATTTTTTTAAAGGACTTTGAAATTTGAAAAATATAATTATGTAAAAAAATTATAATTATTAAAAAACTTTAGTGAAATTTAGAAAAAAAGTATGACTATCAAATTAAAGAGAAAATTTTGTGGAATTGAGGCCGATTAATCTTTTTTGGTGCGTACGGAAATTTTACAATAGTTATTTTTGAAAAAATTATATGTTAAGGACTAATATGCACTCGTCTCGACTACATACTCAAATTATGTCAGTCTAACTTTATTCGCTTTATAGAGAAATAAAGCTAATTAAAAGGACATTTTCAATTCGTCCTTGGGAACCAAAAAATCTTTGTGGTGTTTAATCCTACAGAATTTTCTCTTTCATTTGGTACCCATACTGTTTCTTTCTTCATTGGAATTTTTGAAATTAATCATGTCCTTGAAAACCTAAAAACGCAGTTTTATTATATTTGCCCCAAGCATCGGACCAAAGTTATAATACAATTTCATGGCCATGAAAGGTATAAAAATTAATCCAGTGCCTTCATACAGGCAAAGAAACTTAAAGCAATGCCACTGCAAATTTGGCGGCTAAGGATGAGTTTAAAGTTTTTAGTTAAAATATATTTTTCAAGTGAAGATTTGAAATAATTTGCATTTAGCTCGCTCGGCGATTATTTTAACTCAACAAAAAAATAAAATAAAAAATTGTAATAATAACAAAACATTTAAATGTGTCACAAATAATAGATTTTAAATATATGCCAAGCAGACGACAGTGACAAGTCGCTGCAATTACTTACTTCACCGGATGATGGCCTATGAAATGAAGAAATAATAAAACGGAAGCATATGATGAATGGTACGGAGCAGAAAAAATACATTGCTTAGGGAAGTAGGGGCAAAAAAAAACCACAAATACTATGCAGAAACAATAACAGACGGAAAGCAATTATGCAACAAATGTGAAGTCAACTGTTAGAACAAAAACAAAAAAAAAAAACAAAAAAATAACGTAAGATAGCAAGCAAACTTGCAACGAGTAGAAGCAACAACAGTCGCTTCGGCTAAACAATAGTTGCTACACGGCTTTAGAATTGTAGAGAAACACATGGAAAAGTAAAAAAAATATTTAAAAAAAAATACCTCTCAATGACGAAAGCAAAAGCTCAAGCTGAGGCAAAGCGGTGAAGGATAATATGTGTAAAGTCAAAAGGATTTGTTATTTGAAACCAAAACAAAAGCCGCAGTAAAAACACGGGAAAAAACAATATGGACAACAACAAAAGCACGCACGATAACACAAAAGCTTCGGCGAGATTGCGGCAAAGTGGATGGGAAACCGAGTAACCAGTAAACGGAATGGTGATGCATATATGTAAGTACATAAATACATACTAGAAGCTACAGAGACAACAAGAAAAACAACAACAAAAATATTAATATACATACATACAAGCCGGTAATGGAATAAGCGTAACAATAGCATAAGCAATAACATCAGCAGCAACAATAACAAAACCATGAACAACAACAACAACAAAAAATTATTAATACGAACCACCATGATTGTGTTAGTGGCAAGGCAAATGCGGCAAACCAAAAAGAAAATCCGAAAGATAAAAAAAGATTAAAACAAAATTTTTTTTGAAGAAGAATTTTTATAAAACTGCTGCAAAGGAAGCTATGAAAGCGGAGCGATGAGTCAAGGCAACACTTTTGCAGAGTAACTGTATGTGCATTAGGGTGGTCCAAAAGGCATGTGGAAAAATTAAAGTCGGAATTTTATATGAAAATCAATATTTTTCGATCGGAAGACTCTCTTTCTCTTCAGAATATTCCCAATAATAATACGCAATTATTTTTTTAACCATTTTTTCATAGTAACTATATTCTATAAGTCCACCAAAATCCCCAGAAAATGCCAGAAAATGCAATAGGGGTATAAATAAAAAATCTTTGGTATTAAAAAACGGTAAAATAAACAATTGAGTATTGTTATTGGAAGTCTTCTGAAGAGAACCAGAGTTTTCCGATGATTTTCAAGAATTCTATACTACTTCTACGAAAGTTTTTTTTTCATATAAAATACGTGGATAACTTTGAGCGCTCTGAGCGACATTTAAATATTTTTTGATTTCAAAATAAAAAATAGGGGTATATTTTTTCGGTATAGAACAATCCCTGGGGGTCAGAGCATATAAATTCTGACTTTACTTATTTGGGACCACCCTAATGTGCATATGTATGTCAGTACATAGCAACAGCGCATTTCATATGAATAATACTCGTATGGCTGACGTTTCCGCTCATGTTGCAACGCATTTTTATAGCTTGCATCTTGCAGCGCCGACATACTAGTACAGAGTGCAAAGCACAAATGTTATTGTTGTGTTTCGGATTTGCGTTTTTTTTCTTCCTTAACTGCCGTAAATGTTTTTTTTTTTTATTGCAGCAGAAAACCTCAGCAGCGCCCGTTATTAAGGGTTTGCGTTTGCACTCATTTCGCTACTGTTTTTTTTAGGGGTGTATGTAAATCGCAGTTGTATCCATATCAGCATCCCCCGTACCGACACTTTTTTGAACCCTTTGGTTTTTTTTTTCTCCACTCACTCACTCACGCACTCGCTCTTTTGATCTCTGCTACCCAACCGCTTATGTAGTTCTTTTGCATAACATCCTTCTTCACGTCACCGTTTGCTAGCTGCTTGTGAAGATTGGATTGCGTTCTACAATTTTTGCCAGCGATGCTTGGAATGTTGATAAATTGCATTCCGAATTGCAAAAACAATAACAAAGTGGATGTTTATACTAACTAAAATAATGGAGGCAGCAGCATATGAATACGAAAGGTTTTGTTTTTGTTTTTTTTTTAGTTTGCTTTGCTGTGAATTTTGAAAGGCTAACATTATTGTTTTTAGGTTTTTTCTCATGGTTGTCGGTCACAGTGTGCGTGTATAGAAACCTGGAATTTAGAAATTTTTAACGAACTGGAATTTTGTTTTATTTACATATTTTATATTTTCCAACTAGCTTAGTAACCTATATAGAGTACGTAAATAATAAGTAAATTCTTACGTGCGCCTCAACTTCAAAGTAGCTCAACCTGCTTGCTTTTGATAGGTCAGCTAAGAATTCTTATGAGACGAGTTTGCTCGTAACTCATCACACTGCTTTCACATGTGTAGGATAAACTCTTGAACATAAATCGATAACTATTGCCATAAATAGTATTTACACTTAAACAGATAATAATAAATATTTAAATAGTCCTCCCTAAAGCCCCCCAACGCCTTCCCATCTTTGCTCGACATTGACTACGCTTCTGGATGTCAAAGGCATGATGAAAGATTTTTAGAGCGTGATTTTTGTCTTATGAGGAAGAGCTATCTTTTTATTGAAGTGGCTTCGTCGATTTATATCCAGGCTGAAATTATTGTTTGGGTTTGTGCTGACCCCTAGGTATACGCAAAAGGTATTATACTACCACGAAGTTATAAATGCCAACAGTGACGTGTGCTCCAATACTCCAAAGCTCTCTGCTTTCCTTCGTGCCATCTAGGGATGGAAAGTTTAGAAACATAATCGATTCTCGACCCTCGAATCTTATTTTAGCCTTACGATTCTTGGAATCGAATAATCGACGGTGAGATTCGCAAAAAATAAAAGGGTTTTTTATTTTATTTTGTTTTCTAAAAGGCAACATAGTTTCTCCCTACACTCATAGTGTTTCTGGGTCATTTTGACCCAAATTATTACTTAGTATTTAAGGGCATCTTTGAACCAGTAAGAATACAGCACTTACCGATAAAGTATCTGCATGTGATAAATAAAATATTAACTGAATTCAATCGTTTTTTTTAATTGACTAATTTCTATTATTGGGTCAAAATTACTCAAAACATTATAGGAAGAAGTAAATTCCAAACACTGCAGAAGGGTTAACATTTATGGTAGTCACGCCAGAAATTTCACACTTTCACAATTCTAATAACTGACGCGTATCTAAAGATGTATGAAAAATAAGAGAATCGAGTTCTCAGAATCGATTCTGAATCGATTCCGAAAATTTAAAATCGGTTCTCTAAAATCGATTATTTCGAGAAAACCTTCCATTCTAGAGTAGAATCGGAATCGATTTTTCCATCCCTAGTGCCGTCGAAAATGGGTTAAAAATCTACGAAAAGGTTGTATGGTGGTGGTTGAAGAGCTTCAGCCTTTCAGACAGTGTCGACGATAGGATCTTATATGCAATGCTTTTCAACATCAGCTTATTCCTCTGTGATTAGCGCATACAGCAGTATCTCCCTTCTTCATTTCATTCTTCGCGCATGCTTTAATCAGCTCAAATTCGCTTTAGTAGCTCGTATATGCCTTTTAGCTTTTCGCCGCCAGCTTTAACCAGCTCCGCCGGTATTTCTTCAGCTATTTGTTTAGTGGAGGCACACAAGCTGGGTCCTCATATATGTATTGGTGTGGGTTTTTACTCATCAAGCGCCATTATGTCTTCCTTCGTAAGCAAAAGAAAGTGTTCTCTTGATAAGTAAAATTTATTCGGAATGTCTGCTACCAGATCTTGAAATGCTGATCCCGGTCTTGAAATCAATTGATTTTTGCTTTTATTTTGTGATCGAATTTTCGAGCTGCATTTCTTCCTGCTAGCATCTCCGCAACGGAGGAGGGCATAGCAAAATGTTCATCACGGTCGTACTTTTATGATACTAGTTTACAATAACTCCAAGGTTAGTTCCAACGAAATTTATATGGAATAAACAGATTCCTTTGGTTCGAATGCATTTATTTTTTATAATACGAGGCTATACAAACCTAGGCTAGACTTATTATAAAAGAGGAATAATTTGCATCCGATGAGCTTTTAACTTTAGTCTCCTACGTTGCGCAAGTGTAGTTGTATTGTGTTAACCTTAAGGAATTTTTTGGTTAAGCACTACCCTGCTAAAAATGGCTCTGGTAGGAATTGCAAAATAACATGCGACCAATACCACTTTTGACTTTTTTCTATGTAATGAACTTTTTCTTTTGTTCTAACACCTTCTATAAAGAGGCTAATGTCATACTTACACCAAAAGCTTAACTGCAGTTAAGAGCTCAAGTATGTTCCAAGAATATTAACGTCGTGATCGACGAGGTTTATTTCTTATTTTTTGCTTTTTTCTTTCATTTGATTGTACTTAATGTGAACAATTACCCCGTTCTAGTTGTAATCTCCTTTTTCTAATAGGTATAAACTGCAGTTAAGGCTTGGTGGAAATGAACTATTTTGTTCCCTTTATACACGAACCAATCGCTTTAATTAAAAAATTTGCGTCAGCTGCGATTCGAATCGGGATTCTTCGATTTGCCAACGCCACACATGAAATTTCATTGACTTGTTGCGTACATATCAGTACTCGTTTGAGATGTGCCAGAGATTAATTGATCTCCAATTATGCCCGCAAAGGACGAGTCGCGTCTAATTAATCTCCAATAATACTCGTTTGAGACTTCTTGATACTAATCCTGAAATACTCTCCTAAATATAGGTGACATATTTTTTTTTATAATTAATGGCAAATACCGCTTCATAAAGAATACTACAATTTTTGCATCCCTAAATGTATTTTTGATTTTAAATCGGAATAAATATAAACCATAATCGCATCCACAGCCCTTGCTGAACTGCTTCCCAACCACAAGAAATTTCGCTCACAGCCCTGTAGCGCTATGCCAACCACAAGCAAGGAAATCCTTCTTATATACACACAAACAAATTTACATACATACTTAAGCACTTATCTTTTAACATCCTTCTATACCAGAGATTCCCAAACTTTTTTTTCCTCATGGACCATTTTCAAAATTTTACTGCTTTCGGTGGACCCTCTGCTGAAAAAAAGTTGAAGAATAGATCTATCGATGGAACATGCAAGTTTTTGGAAGTAACAGTCGCTGACCTTCTACGCTCTCGCTCTGAGGAGTTATATTTTTTAAGAGCACTCCAATTTCAAAAACTCAGATCATGCGAAAAATATATTTTACTCACATTTTTAAGACCCAAAACTTGAAACAACAGAACCGCAAGGCTTTTGACGCCAAACTTTTATTTCAGAAACCGACCATAGAGAGAATCTAGAAAAATCTAAGAGCACAAATAAAATGATTGCTTAATAAGCTCCGCCTGCTGCTTTAATGAGTTCAGCAACGACTAAAACTAAATATTGAATGACAGCGCGCTCTTTTATGAGGAGTAATATTTTGAGTGGCATTGGAGCATGGGTAAATATAGAGGCGAAAAAACTCAGTTAAATTAAAGGCAAATTTAGTTAAACCGCGCTCTTTCCTTTTAACTCACAAAAGAAGAAATCAAAATTAATACTTTGAATTGAGTTGAGGAAGTTGGAAGTTTTATACCTCAGTGAGAATTTTTTGCGATGTTATCTTAAAATACACTTCTAAAAAAATTAAGGGAGGTATTAAAAAAAAGGAAATTAAAGCTAAATAAACGGGCTATCTGAACCATATGCCGGCCTAACTGAAAAAAATGTTCAAGCCCGTGGACAAAAAAAAAAATAACCAAAAATTTATAAAATAATTTTTTCGCGCTATCTGTGAAGATAACATAAAATATCTGAAAATAAGAGCTTCCAAATGATTTCTTTAAGTCTCAATACGACCATTCTTCACCGAAATACAGCCTGTCAAAAATCACCGAAAACTTTGGATTTTCTTTTGCTCCCTTTATTTTTTTATAAGCTTTTATTTAACTTGGTCATCCCGCGCAAATCGCGGAAATTTTCAATCGATTTTAAACTGACTTCCCGACAAGTTAGAGACTTGAAATTTTCAGCATAGTTCCAATCACGATGACAATGCAATTTGAAATATAAATGAATTCCCCATATGGTCCAGGGGTCTTGATTCAAAGGCGGTCAAAAAATAGTAAGATTTATGGCTAACAGAGCGTAATTTGCCAAAGAACGTAAAACCACTATAAAATTGTTAAAGCTGCCGGCGTGCCGTGGCGGTAGAGTAGCAAAGCTATTTGTAGCAAATTGTAGACTCCAGATGTCGCCCCGCCAGAAGAAGTTAAATATTTCGCCTAAATATATGCCATGCTACAGCGGAAATGGACGACACGCCATTTCTTTAAATAAAATTAACTGCTGCTATATGTACATATGTATGTTTATACAAAACGTAAGCAAACAACATTTTGCTTGCCAAGTCTTCTGTTCTCTTTCATTGCAAGTTGAATTATTTTAATATCTATTGCAAAATTTTGTACATAAAATAAAATAACACTTTTTAATATACAACGCTTTTATAAATGGACTAAAAATTATAAAATAAAATAATGTAAAAAAAATATTTTTTAAAAACAAGCTTTTATTTAACCTGTACAATCAAAGGAATAAAATGAAGTAGTGTAACAAAAGATTTTTTAGCAAGATAATTTTGTCAAAACTGCACTAAAATGAATAAAATAAAATAAGTTAAGGTCTCGTTAAAGTTACTAAAAGCCATTTAGTGAAATGGGGTTATTCAAACTCTAGTGAAAATTACTAACAATTTGTACAAATTTATTTCGTTTTTAAAAAAGCTTGTCGGCGAATTCAGCGTACATGTATAGTTGGTTAGGTATGTATGTATATGTATGTATGCAGATATTTAAATGCCGGTTTGTTATTCGCGCGACAAGCTTTTTTAAAAACGAAGTAAATTAGTACAAATTGTTAGTAATTTTCACTAGAGTTTGAATAACCCCATTTCACTAAATGGCTTTTAGTAACTTTAACGAGACCTTAACTTATTTTATTTTATTCATTTTAGTGCAGTTTTGACAAAATTATCTCGCTAAAAAATCTTTTGTTACTCTACTTCATTTTATTCCTTTGATTGTACAGGTTAAATAAAAGCTTGTTTTTAAAAAATATTTTTTTTACATTATTTTATTTAGCAATATATTGTCGGCCTACATTGGTAGGTAAAGCCAAGCCAACATGTTTGTGCTTTACTATCGAAACCATATAAATTTTCGTGGACCCCCCACTTACAACCAGTGAGCCCCCATAAATTTTTCACGCCAACGTAGACCCCGTAGACCCTGGGGGCCATCTGGACCACTTTGGGAATCACCGTTCCATACAATACTCCAATTGTAAAACTGTCATCAGTGATTTATGTTTCATCAGCACATCATTTCGCTTGACACACAATTCTCTGGCCACACAATTACAGTGTGACTGTCATTCTTCTGTCATTTGCTTGTGGCTCGAGAAGTGAACTTTTGTTGTTTTAGCATTGTTGTTGTTATTGTCGGGCTATTAATGCAACAGTCAACAGTCAACAAGCAATAGCAATACTTACTATACTACATACATACATACTCACTCATACATACATACAGAGGTTGATATCACCAACATTTGCTGGATACTAGCATTACAAAAACAAAATGAAAGCAATTGTAATAACTGTTGCAATCGGCCGAAGACATGATTTGCTTTCTAATAAATTTGCATATTCATTCCCTTGAGGTGCTGGCGATGGGAAAATGAAAAATGTGAGATTGAACAAATGACTGAATGAATGAAGGAAAGAAAGAAAGGGGAAATTGCATTTTTTTTTTGTGATGCAACATGCAATAGGCAACTGCAACAGCAACAGCAGACGAACAAGCCGGTAAGTAACAAATAAAACAATAAACAACTTCTAAGTAATGTATTGACATCATCTACATACATACAAGCATACATACATCCATACAGACGTAAAGGAAAAATAATAGCTGGTGGTAATTTTTGCAAGAGGACCATAGCACTTTATTAATTTTTCGAAAAAACTACCTCACCCACACTTAAAAAATAAATTGAAAATATGACAAAGAAAATGTATGTCATCGTTGGACAAAAAAGAAACTATACACTTGGCGCTTTGTGTCCGTTGCCTGCGATAGTACAACTACATACATACATTGCTGTATAGAGAGAGTGTTGATTATGTTGTCACGCAATTATGGTGGCCTAGTTTGATGCGCTCAAAATGTTGTATTTCACTAACGTCGAGTATAATCTATGCATTGCAAGTGAGTTTGTATTGGTGGCACATAATTACTTTGGTGTTATTGAGTAGGTATTTTTAATTAATTCCCATACTCAGTTAAACGATATGAAAGTACGGGTGATGAGAGATGGGCCCTTTAATAAAACTCGGTTTATGAATAGTTTGGGTGTCCTATGGTGGGAGTTACCACGAGAAATAAAAAATTAGATAATACTTACACACATAGGTCTTTATTACGTTGTCAAACTCATCAAAAATGCCTAAATGGTTAAATTATGAAATCGACTTTGATGCTAGTGTTACAGTGAGACCATTCTGACTTATTCGGGTAGACTCAATCTGCCCACTAAAATCAGCAGCTGAAATGACGGGGCCCTTAGTGAGGAAGGTGACTCTGCCCGGAAAATTCGGACTCCACAACGAAACTGGCGTGATAAAAACCAAAAAATTTCAAAATCAATATGTTGACGAAACTAGGGACCAAATATAGAAAACCCGTATTTTTAGTTTCTCTCTCTTACTTCAGTATCTTTTAAGAACTTTGAGATTTGAAAAATATGATTAATTAAAAAAAGTATGTAAAAAGTTCACTGCAATATGGAATAACAAATGGGCACCAAATGAAAGAGAAAACAAGAGCAATATTTTAGGGGAACATTTTCAATACTTATTCGTCCTTGTGCATCAAACAAATTTTACTTTTTTAGGGTACAGAATTTTCACTTAACTTTGGTACCCCTAACCAATTTTCAATTCTACAGAATTTTCGCTGTTATTTGCGACTCATTTTGTTGTACTACATTGCCCTAAATTTTTTTAAAATAAATATTGAATTTGTCACATCTTTGAAATTTCAAAGTCCTTTGGAAAAAAAACCTTGACGCCAGAGAGAAAAACTTAAAACGCTTCTTAGCCAGAACTAAGGGATTCAAAAGGTCCCACAATAAAGTATTCATCGAGCTACATAGCACAGTGGTTCAAAAGTGGCATTCGATGTTTAAAATTCACTGGAGGCTTCATTTATCACTCAATTTGATTATTATTTTTTAATGAAAGCTAATAAAATTTGCAAGAAACCAGCTGAGCCGGATTTTTAAATTTTTGTTTGTTTATATTAATTATTTTTGTCCAAACTGCAGAAAAAGTAGAAATTTTGAAGGTAATCGATTCTCCTGCTCCATTTAATAAATGCTACATAATAAAAACTAGTTGAAAACAATTGTGGGGGAACACAAAACGAAAAAAACTTCGAAATAAAATTGAAATGTATGTAAACAAATTTTTGTTGCCTCGACGACCAATTATACATATGTCATATATGTAATACTCCTATATTGGCAGTAATAGCTAGTACCGTCCGAAAACACTACAGTACAGATATATCAATAAACACGTACGAAAGAAAAGGAACACACCCATTTATAAATAAACATGTACACAACACATATACAAAACCAGCACTTAAGTACACAATACATTGACAAAAACAGTACTAGACTGTCTCGCTTTGATTTCGGAATGCTTACACATTGAGATGTTGGCTTACTATCAATATAGAAGTATTACATATATGACATATGTACATATATTCGAATCAATATAACAATATATGAATTGTTAACCCATTTGAAAATACTTTTTTTTCAAATTTGACTTTGTTTAAAAAAAAAATCACACAAATATTTTTCAAGCAACAAATTTTCTTAATAAACGTGAAATTGTTATGGGATAAACCGCCGAGGAGAGCAAGTAAACACATCTAAAGTTTGGTAATAAGTAAATATGTACGTTCGACTTTTCTTAAATATTTAATGTAAGGNGCAAAACTTTTGAACGGTGCGCTGTATGCAATAGAAGTCAGGACACGAAAATAGAGCGATGTCTTAAACCACCTAGTTGCGAGTTAAGACGGCAGCGATGTAGTGTTGTACTACGTGATTCATCTCGCGTTTATGAAAACCACTCCAAGGAAAGTGATTTCATTTGTTGTCCGTCCGAGTCAAGCACTTTTAAACGAGCGCGTTTATACCCAAACTATTTCGCATAAAAAAAAATTAATTTCAAAATTCTTGGAGTTAAGCTCCCATATAAATTTGGAAACAAATGTAAAATCATACTTCTATAAGTGTCGAATAATGTTTA
>NW_016162068.1:45709-45912 GCF_001687245.7 Rhagoletis zephyria | reverse complement strand
AAAATAAAATAAAATAAAATAAAATAAAATAAAATGAAATGAAATGAAACGAAACGAAATGAAATGAAATAAAATAAAATATAATAAAATAAAATAAAATAAAATATAATAAAATAAAATAAAATAAATTAAAATAAAATAAAATAAAATAAAATAAAATAAAATAAAATAAAATAAAATAAAATAAAATAAAATAAAATAAA
>NW_016162068.1:0-45675 GCF_001687245.7 Rhagoletis zephyria | reverse complement strand
TAAAATAAAATAAAATAAAATAAAATAAAATAAAATAAAATAAAATAAAATAAAATAAAATAAAATAAAATAAAATAAAATAAAATAAAGTAAAATAAAATAAAATATAAAAAATTCAATAAAATATATGAAGGAATATAATTTTTCACCTTAAAAAATTTCTCGCAGTGGGAATCGAACATGGATCCCATTGATTTGCAGTACACAGTTCATGCGGCTACCGCGGATGCTTAACTTGTAACTGTAGAATTTTTCAGGCAGAAGTTCTAGCCATGAAGGATTTGGCTGTATTCCTTAATACATACGCCGTAACGAAGACAATGATAAATATCTTCTCAGATATCCAGGTGGCCATCAAATTAATGAATGCCTGGCAGCCCTCAATTACATTAGCACCATCTTCAAGGTCAGTCTCATATGCCTCCCGAGACATAGAGAAATTTCATGGCCGATGAACTAACCAAGAAAGGTACTAACCTTCCATTGTGAGATAACAGAGGTATAATTGGATATCCTCGGCAACCTGCAATTCAATGATTAGAAATAGCATTATCCAAGAGGCCAACAGGTCATGGTTAGGTGAGGGCATTTTTAAATGTTTTCAAAAACTATAGTCTCACAACTAAAAGTGCTTATACCTTATTAACGTAATATAAAAGCATATTTCTGATTTATCTGCAACTCAACAATCCATTATCGCTCAGGTAAAAATCGCAACTCAGCATGCAGCTCGAATTGCATACATAAATCGTTAGGTACTTGCTCTATCACTAAAAATTAAAATAAATAGATTTGTACATTTTCATGAATACTACCATGCTTACTTCGCACATTGAGCATCGCTTAATTGCGTAATAAAAAATTGTGAGGAAAGAAAAGTCGCGCGAATGACTGCAAAGTTGCTGGGTAACTTGCTGCAAAATTTCATTTTAATCAACTCCGGTCACAGTTAAATTTTCAGCAAATAAAAGTAACGAACACCGCTGATTATATGTATGTATGCAATGAAATAGGTAATATAACTCAACATGAAAATGAAAATGGTAATGCTAATGTAACAGATGATGAGTTAATTTAACAATGGAACAAAACGCGCCTGCAGCCAACAACAACAACAACATGCCCCAACTAACTACCATCAACAGTCAACTACAACAGCGAGGCGCAGCTATGCACCTACAGTAGTACGAGTACTTAGTTGGGTGAACAAATGGCAACAACCGACGTACGATGGGCACAGCAGTTGGTTGCCACAGTGAACGCAACGTGCAACACGCAGCTTGAAATGTAATTTTCCAACTTTACAACGTTGCGCTTTAATGTTGCACTCAGCTTGAAAAGCTTGCAACTTACACACACGCACACACACTGGGTTGCCTGCACACACACACACACACGCACACACACCTGTGCAGAGATGCATATTTTGCGGCATAAATCTCAGCTCAGTTGGCATTACAGTGCAACGACTAGAAAGTGTAGAAAATCTGCCATTAGATTAACTGCCATGTACATAGGTACAACAACAGCAGCAACACCGAGACACGGACAGACAGACGGACAGACAGCGCGCGTTCATATCCGCTGTCATGTAACAAAAACCATTGCGGCACAGTCAATTTCCCTTTTGCGAATGAAGTTTTCACTTTTTTCCTTTTCATTTTCAATGCATACATAGATATGTATATTTTTTGTTGCAAGTGGATTTTTTTGCTGTTGAAAATATTTTTTTGTTTTGTTCATTTGCAAGTGCCGCAGCTGCTGTCACACATTGCGCCTTACATACGCGTACTGCGGATTATTTTTATATATCTACATACTTACATATGCAATACATATACATACATACATAAATTTTAAATGAAAAATGTTCTTAGAAGCAAAAACAGAAATCCGCAAGGTGAATCCTCAATTTTTTCCGTTTTTTTTTTTAATGCATATTTCATGCAATGCGGAAGTATTTAATGCTATTATTTAAAATTTATTAACTAAATAAATTTGTAGAGAACTTGTTAACGATATTCTTGCAACTTAAGGAGTCATGCAAAGTTTAAATGGAAAAACTCAAAATGAAACAGAGCTCGAATTATTTTGCTTTCTCTCGCTTCCATTAAAGCGGTTCAAAAGTCCACATTAAATTTTACAATCACAGGTTTGATTAAAATTCAGCGTCGGCAGAGTTTAAAAATTTCAACAATTAGAGTATAATTTCTATGTTGGATGGCAAGAAGAGAGAATGTGCAAGTCGGCCAATCTCTGCTGACATTTTAGCACGAATAGGCTTAAAGCTATACATAAGTGCTCCTATACTAACTTATGTGATAAAAATAACGTCTTTCTAGTATCCATGATTTTAGTATACAAGCAAGCGCCAAACTATGCAATGAAAATCCTTTTCAAGGACTCGAACAAAATCTTAGCGCCTTCTTGTAGTGATTTTAACCTCTCAAATGATTCCACAATATATCTTGTGGGAGTTTCATTTACCACAGTCATTGCAAAGAGTCTCCCACACGAACTGAAAGGGTTTCACACCTTGGCTCCATGAAAGAATAATAATATCTTTGAGCGAACCCAGCTTAGTTGTTTGTTCCATTTTTAAGTACTTTCCCAGCCTTGATGTGCTACTTAAAGAATCAATGCCACTGGAGTATTCTTAAAACGAGGCCATTTGCATATTGTCCTTTTAATGTGGTAAGCGGTCACGTTGCCAGTTTATCTCGGAATTTATTTCGACGACCCAGTTTCTACGAATCACTACTCAACTCTGAAGCTCTTTTTTCCACCTGGAAACACGTGTGTGGCTAAGGGATGGACGCGGTCGATAAACCATATACAAATTGACATGTAGTATAGCCACGAGACTCCTTCTTTGACACCTATAATCAGAAGATTCCGGTACCCATACATCCCACAAGCGGCAACCGGTTTCAATGGATGTAACCTCTGTGGACCGCGTCGCCTTCAGAGGCGTATTTGCAGGAGTATTGACAGCAAACACCCTGCAGAACTCCTCCTCATGTTATACCCATTGCAAGCGGATAATATAACGACGCCTACTCTGAAGAAGAGTGAAGAGGAACAACCACTGCTCTGACTTCCAGGATGCACTCCCTCGTGTAAACATGGTACATCTATTTGTGTAGTGGTTGCGCCCCTCAAAATCTATGTATCCAGCCGCAAGTGGAGATGTGAGTACCAACTAAAGTGTGTCCAGGGTGGTCGGAGTCTCGGTAGGTATTCTTCCCGTCATCCCCCTAATTCTTCGCACTATAGTATTCAAGTCGACATTTACGACAATAATGATTTACTGTCGATACATTCTAGATCTTCTTTTCATAGGGCAATAGTTAAATGTCCACATCCATTTCACCAAACATCCCTTTGTAAAACCCAAAAGACCACCGCAGAGAATCGAATATGATTTGTAGATCTTGTTGAAGCACTTTGATCAGCCTAGTAGGAGCATATTTTGCGTTTTCTACCATTTTTAATTGAGGTTTATTCGATCGAGATTTCTTCTAATCATCTCTTTCGTTGGTGGAGTACCTTTTAAATAGAGTCATACGGCAGGTAGGTCAATACTACAATGACCTCGACTCTACAACCGTCGCCATAATACGCGATCTGTGTGCCACCACTTCTCCAGAGCAGAATCAGTTCCTATGTTTTCAAGGATATTACACCAGAAAATTCTACAAAAACTAAAGATACGCCCCCGACATGCGCACTATTCTTGAATGAAAGGTTTTATCCGTATTTACTGAGCCTTAAAGCGGCATGGGCATAGTGCAGCGAATTAAAATAAAGCGGCTCCGCTGGCTTGGTCATGTCGTTCGAATGGACACCGGCTCCAACTCTGAAAGTATTCAACTCCTAACCCGCTGGTGGTAGCAGAGGAAGAGGAAGGCCCCCACTGAGATGGAAAATCCAGGTGAAGAAGGACTTGGCTTCACTTGGCATTTCCAATTGGCGTCAGTTGGCACAGAAGAGAAACGACTGGCGTGCTTTGCTGAACTCGGCCAAAATCGCTTAGGCGGTTACAGAGCCAAATAAGAAGAGAAGATTTACTAGAAAGTATCGATTTTTTATCGTGTCGATAAAAGGTTTTGATAATGATATCACTCCGTATTGTATTTAATATTGCATATACCATAGGAGGACTTTACGTGTAATTCTAAGAAAATTTGCTGAAGAAACCATAGATATAAATTCAATTTTGACTTTGCCGAATTACGCAGATGGGTTTCCAAGAAAATGTGAAAATTTTCATTGTTGCGCCCCCTGGTGGAAGTTTTAAAAAATTGATTCTTCTTACCAAAAAATCCCTTATAGCATGTTTTTATACAAAATTTAGGCACTTCTTTTCGACACTACAGAAAAAGCTAAGAAACCTACTTTCGCAATTCGGCAAACTCCAAATTTGATTTTAGGCCAATGATTTCTTTGGAAAATTTGTTTAGAATTACACCTAGAAATCTTCTTTGCTATACGCGCATAGTCAAAAAAAGTAAGTGCGCCTGGACCACAGTGGAGAAGTGGAACTTACGTTACATATATATTTTCTCTCATAACCAATATACATACATACATATGTACATACATCTAATTTAGCTTAAGGTTATATTTTTTGACTTCTTTCTATCTAGACCCTTACCTCTACACCTGTTCGTTCTAATTACATTTATGTTATTCTATTTTTATCTCTATCTCTATCACTAACAAAATCGATTGTAACATCCAACAAAATATCGATAACAAAACCGATAACAAAATCGATGACAAATTCGGTAGCAGAATCCATTAGAAAATCGGTAAAAATATCGATAATAAAAACCAATAAAAATTTCGATAACAAAATCGATAACAAAAATCGATTAATATATCGACAACAAAATCGACAAAAAATATCGATAACAAAATCGATACTAATATCGATAGCTAAATCGATAACAAATTCGATAAAAATATCGAAAACAATATGATAACAAACCCAATGAAAATATCGATAAAAAACAACGATAACAAACCGGAAAATAGCAATGGCAAAATCGATAACAATATCGATAAAAATCCAATAACAATATCGATAAAAAAATAACGATAACAAAACGGAAAATATTAATGGCAAAATCGATAACAATATCTATAAAAATTTCGATAATAAAATCGATGAAACTATCGATAACAAAACCGATAAAAATATCGATTATTATATCGATATGTTCCAAGGTTACGTCAAATCTCTAAAATCCCAAAATAGTTCCCGGATTGAGTCTCCCTATATACATCCTTTTATCTATAATTACCTTTATTTTAATCTTTCTTCCCCATCTTTAGGTTTATCGGTATCCTCACCCTCATTTTTTTTCTTTATATTATCTGTGTTTTTACTTTTATGTTTATCATTTTCTTCATCAAAATCTTTTTCCCTTTTGCCCTTATATACATAAGTAAAGGGTTTAAATTTACATTGACCTTCATTGTTTCCTTTATCTTTACGCATCTTTGTTTTTGTTTTTATTTTTGCACGTACTCACCTTTACTTTCATTCTTGTATTGGTCTTTTTCTAAGTGTTATTCTTTAACCTTTTATTAGCAAATTTTTTGTTAAATTAATAACATACATTCAAGAAGCACTTGATTCCGTCCCAACCATTTCCGTTTGCAATTTCCGTTGGAATTCGCCAATTTACTCCCAACCAACCAAACGCCGCTAAAGAAGTTTCACTTCAAAACTCTCCCATACAAATTGACCCGCCCTAATGTTCATATTCACTTTTACAAGCATGCAGTTAGTACGCCATTTAACTTGACAGCTTTTATCAAATCTCCAAGAAACCCTAAAGCGCATTCAAGTTGCTGTTTTATTTTTTTTGTTCTTTAATTTTGCACACAAATAATCAATATTCTACATATGGTGGCTTTTGTGGTTGGTCTGGGTCAACCACAAAGGTTACGTCAATATTGCCAAATAATGACAAGAAATGCCCAAATGCATAAATAAGGCCTTGCACTCACAGCACAAAGTAACAGCCAACAAATAAATACACAGGGGAGAAGGTGTTGTTGGTTATTTTGCCATTGAAGCTGGCTAAAGCCAACATAAAAGCTGCCAAAGATAATATTAACAACATCAACGCCAGTTGCCAGGTTTGCCAGCTTACCACCACCAATACCAGGCCATTGTAGCAATAAGGCCAAGCGCCTTTTTGCCACACGACGTACAGCAACATAACAACAATTTTGTGAGCCCTTTTGCATAAGAAATTTAGCCAACACATACGATTTTGAGGCAACACACATCCAATTGTGAATGTGTGTGATTCCGCATTTGTGTTATGTTGTGTTGGTTGATAAGTCTTTTGGCTTCGCGCGTTATTTACTTGATTTTATATTTTGTACATATGAACATATGTATTTTTGGCTGCTTGGCTTTTGCTTTTACGTTGCACTTCCACTCGAACAAACTGACTAGTTGGCTGGCTGGCAGCACGGCGCTGCTGTTGGCTTTAATCTCTATGGGCCACATTCATTTCCATGTGCCGCTGATAGCAGCGCTATCAAAACATGGGAACACTCTTAAAAATTGCACCACGGAAATTGGCACTCGGATGCTGAACGCCAAATAAAATTGCATACTTTATATACTCACATACATACATACTTAATATGTTTTGCATTTGTTGTACTAGTTATGTATGTGTATGCGGAATTCCATGTGTTTGCCCAAATGTGGGAAGGGGTTCCTTTGCCCAAGGCATTTACGCATGCTTATAACCTTAAGTTAGCATTCGGTACTTGCAGCAATACGAGTGCTTGCCGTAATATACTTGTACTGCGTTTATGGCGCCAACGTGAGAATGAGTAAAACATTTTTCACCTTTTCTTGCATTTTCTTTCTCGCATTTGCTGCAACTTTCAAGTTGCCCCATAATTCAGTGGATGCCATTTTGGGCCCAGCATGCGCTGCTGCTGTCGCGAGTTGCTGCAAGTCATTTTTCTTTGCTTTTATTTGGATTTCGAGTCATTTCTCTTCGTTACTTTTCCAACGTACGTACGTATGTACATATGTATGTATGTATGTATGTATAGTATGTTCGAGTTTGGGCGTTTTGTGATTATGTTATCGCTGGTAACTACCTAGCATTCTGGGGCAAATGTTGCCGCTTTACCTTGCAACGTACTCGTATGCAGATAATAGCACCCGCATTTATTTGAGGATGTCGCGCGGAATAAATAAAGATTGCCGATTTGGGCTTGGCAAGAGTTAAAGGATAATATATTCACATTTATACTTCCCTTGCTGGATAAGTTTGCATGATTGCGAAGAAAAATTGAATTCGAAAGACTTACTCTTAAAACTCACTAGTAAAAAGGGAAAAGGCAGATATACAAAATTCACCTAAAATTTCCATTTATCGTCTTCAACAATCAATGGCTGCTCTAAAATGGCGAATTAACTTTCAATCAGCAGTTAGCTTGGAAATTTTAAAATTCTCTTGCGGAGACAGAAATCGAAAATATATTTCTGAACATTCCCGCATATCTTAAATGAAAACAAGCAGCATACAAATAACGAAATTGGAAAGCATATTATTCAGGAACTTTGCTAATAATACGAGTATGTAAATAAATTCAAATTTTTGTTATTTGAAACAATTTATAGCGCCCTAATTTGCCACCCTAATATTGTAAATCAAATACGTCTTTTAATCTGCCGCTGCAAATTAACATTAAGTGCTTTAAATAATTCTTAATATTGGGCAATGAAATATGACACCAGTCTGAATTACACTAAATGGCCACTAATGGATTTACATGTCTATGTAGATATTTTTTCATTTATTTTGTTGCATGAGTTTTCGCAGGGTGGTTTGTTTACCACAGCTAGTAGTCAATATTGAGTAGCATTTCATATAAATGCATATGTATAAACGTAGATATATATGTATACATAATTGCATGCCTACATAAGCACCAGTTACAGCTTTCTTTTCCCCGATTGACTCTGCCAGATGCAAAACCTATTTTGCCGGGGACCAGATGCGTTTCTTGGTTCTCGCTGCCTTACTAACTTAATATTTAGAGAAAATGTGCAAAGATTTTATAATCTTACCAGCTTAGAAGAGCGCCTTCCCTTCTTTCCGCTTCATCGGCGGACGCCAAATATATTGATTTCAAGATTAAAATAGTATCGGCCTGTTGTGATATCATGCGGATCTGAGAAACCCTACTAAATAATCAAACCATCGTGTGGAGTCTGCGAAACCTAATAGTTCCTATAGCTATGTCGGTTAAACCCTCGAAAAATTCTCAGCCCATGTACTTTGTTCGTCAAGTACAGCTTCTGTCTCTTCTGCATTTCTACAGCTTCTGCAAAAGTCGTTGTGTGGAGCTTCCAACTTACCAACTACGTAACTTAACAACTTAACATAAGGCAAAGCAAATAGGCACGTCTGAAAGTTTGTCTAACAGCGCTTGTGAAATGGGCTTCTACTAATTTTTGTTGAAGTAACAGCTGAAAATTCGACGTTTTACAACAAATTTTAGATATAAAAGCTTCAAAGCGGTATTCTTGGGAAGACAACAGAGAGATCTGTGGGACAAAACGTTTCGTTTTAGAATCGAAAAATGTGCTCTTAAAGCTTAAATAGACGGCAGCGTTGATTCGAATTAACTCAGACTTAATCCGGATCAACCGCAGTTAATTCCTGAGTTGATCCGTATCAACGCTGCCTATGTTTCCCTTCTCCAAGAGCCATAATTACTTATTCGGCATACACAGAATGCAGTGGAAACTGAAGAGCGGAAAGAGGCCTTATACGTGCCGAGCTCTTCGGCTTTATTTTTGATTTAAATTAATCAAAAAATCCCGTATAAATCTACATTTACAAGCATAATGACAAGGAATTGAGTAGTCCACTTGCAAAGTGCGCTATGTAAAATTTTTTCGATTTTTAGTTTTTGGTGGATTACGTACCAGTATTTAAAGTAGTTTCAAGTCCAGTAACAATAGAGTGCAAAATCCTTTTTGTATTCTGAAAAAATAGCATCAAATGTTAAGTCTTCTTCCAAAAGTCGCTATCATACTTATTTATAAACTTTCAAAAGTATCTATCTTCTGATGAACTTAGAAAACTGCTTTAGGTCGTATAGACTGTTAATGTTATGTTATGACATGTTATTTTATGTTACAATTTTATAAGGCTTTTATTTATCCAAATTTCCAAATAATAGTAAAAAAGATTCAATTGAAATGTTACTTGTTGTCGTAGTCGTTTTTTTCAAATTTATGGCTTTCTATTGTAAAATCACATAACGCTGTTTGCAAGTGGACTACTCAATTATAATCACATTTAAGAGCGCGTGTTTACATAAAACACTTCAACACAATATTTCCGACCCGTGTGGGTAAATTTGATCTGCATTTCGAACAAAGTGTTATTCGAATTAATTATAAAAATTACTGATTGCACAAAGTTTCGCTGATTTCATGTCTAAAATTGCTGTTGATAGCACTGTGCGACAGCCGAAACCAGCACGGACTTTGTTAATATTTTCTGAAAGTATACCTATCCAGTAGTATTTATATCTTATGGCCTACTAAAATTTTCATGTTCCGGCCTAAGTGGTTTTCAACAAAATTGGATAAGATTGTTAAAATAAATGTCTGAGCGAAATTAAAACTTAGGACATATATATGTAGTAAAATTTTATGGGAAATATTTTCGTAGAATATTTTAACCCACTAGCTCCCGCCTGAAAGCTTCGTTTTGACCCTTACTTGAAGAAACCACGCAAAGAGCAAGTTTGGAAGGTGGTTAGTGGATTGATATATTATAGAAAATTATTCCTCGGAAATTTTTACTAGGGGTCTTTTCAGGCAAAGACTTCATGCCACCAAGGTAAACGTCTCTATAAAATTAAAACAAATATGCTGGATTGATTTACAGCTAATGACATTGCTTGTTGCTGTAATTTGACTATATGTACTTATAATTATTAGGTCCTCAATTTCATACTCTTACTTTTCCTCAGCTTCTGTTTCACTTCTTGTCCACCGTATGCTCATTTTTGATCTAACAGGGTGACCAACTATTTCATACCTCGAAGAAGTAGAGGTTAGGTTGGGTTAAGTTAACGCCACGAGCCGATTACGAAATTTCGAATGTGGCTAATTTCGATTCCTGAGAGCTCAGGCTCTCCAAGCCTTGGCGATGTACTCGGTCCTCACGCTGTTCACATAAATATGATCCAACCAATTACACGACACCTTCAGAGCCCTTTGCAACTGCGCAGGTATGATCGATCCCCGGCAACTTTAATGGTTTCGACGAATTTATCGCCCAGGCCATGTGACGATCGTACAGAAGATCGGAGAAGTACAGGACCTGGGGGAAGATTCTGTAACCAGTTAGCGAAAATTTTCGAATCGCTTTATATACATATACATATATATTTGTGCGCCAAAAAGTATGATAGCGATCCGAAAATTGTTGCTAACTGGTTACAAAATCTCCCTCCTGAAGTACAAAATATCGCAAAGAAGTACATTTGACCGTACTTCGAAGTACGAAGTACAAGAGCGAAAAAAGAAGTACAGTACTTCCGAAAGAAGTACGGTTGGTCACATTCTTCTTATTTATTCCTTCGACTGCTCTATGCCCCGGAGTCAGCCGCATGGAAGCTCTTTGAATTATATTGCTTCGAACGATTGTCGGGCACAGAACGGAAAGAAATAAAATATATATATAAAATATTCGCGGTAAGAAATTGCCAATTGACGATAGGATCAGGTATATTTTTACATATCTAAGAAGGAAGTCTTATTAAATTTTGTAAAGAGAAAGAATGCCTACATATGTACATATTTTATTATACTCCTTTCCTACGCTTTGGCCCTTGGGACCTTAATTTCCTATAATCCGGATTAAGTGGAAATTTTTATATGAGAATAATTGTTATCTGTAGTATAAAGTCGAGCACTACAGTTTTCCACAACGATATATTTTCTGCACTTTTCCCACCTTATGCCCAGTTTAGCAAATCTTTGAATTTTATTAGAGTTGCCATCACTTCTGACATCTTCATTCTTAATATCGAAATGTGCATAAATTCGTTACTACGTATTTAATTTCTGTCAACAAAAAAAGGACAACAGCTTTTCACTTACACGACTTTAGACTTAAAAGTGTCTGGCACTTTTTCCGTCTCGCCTTAGTCATTTTAATAATTTAAAAGCGCAAACTAAAAGCATTCGAACTGCACTCTATACATGCAAAATTTATATGTAAATGTTTGCAAAGCGTGTGTGCGTTTGGGTGTAAACATCTGTGTGTCTACTAGAAATGAAGCGTTTTTCCAACGTCTAGCTTTTGTGGACCTTTTATTTCGTTCTATTTCGTTATTTGTTTGGTTTTATTTTTTGCTCTTTATTTTATTTTGTGTCACAGCTTATCTATGCCTTTACTCTTAACTCCTAATTGATTGCATTCCTTGCCACAAAAGCCAACAATATGCAACGTTAAATGCACTAAGTGGTGAGGTGGAAGCGTTGGTAGCGCTGGCGAGTTGTCTACAAAAATGTGTCCATTCGTATTTATGTATACACTATGTATGTATGTATGTATAAACACTTGGTGGCAACATAGTTAGTGTATCGAAAAGTAGCACGTTGCACACGTAATCGGACAGAGTTGGCATTTAATTTGACAAATCTAACAATTTACTATCCGCAGGCATTCAATTGCCACATGACTGGCATCACGAACAAATGTGTGCTGCATTCGTAAAAGAAAAGGTGAATGAAATGTTACAAAAAAAAAAAGGGCAAGAGGCAAGCGCGAAGAGAGAGAGAGTGAGAGATAGAGGGGAGAATACAAAGCTTAATATGGTGGGGAAATCGGTGTTTCAGCGTGGCATGCAACACCACACTGACGAATCGATGTCCACTCAATGTTCATTGGCCAATCCAGTCTACCATTTAGTGCAACCGGAAAATGCTAGACAAAGAAGAAATGCAGCAACAGCAATTGCTACACCAAGTGACAACAAAACATAGTGACAACAACATATACATATGAACACAATTCGCAACTTAATGCCACAAAATGTCAATACGCTGTCAAAGGATTAAAATTAAAACCTCACAATTACACAGCAGCAACACACACACGCTTACAGGCAAGACTTGCAAATGGATTAGAAATCCACAGAATTGATTAGCAATCTCTCCGATTGTGGGCATACATAGATATGTATGTACATAAATATGCACAGTTGAAGGATATTCAATAAACTTACTAATACATATGCAACTACTTTATATTTAGAAGGAGTAAACTTCATTTGGATTTATTTATACAGATAACTATTTTCAATAATCTCTTAAGCGCTCAAAACAGACGAAGTACATTGCATGAGCTCCATTTGCTACTCCCACTTGAAGCTCAACGTCAGCTCCACCGCTAGCCCTTTAAGCTTTACAAGTGTCTCAAAGTGTTCAAAATCATATACATAAGCACTCATAAGGTGTTGGTTCTATTGTCTGTATGTACATATACACATGTATATGGGTATGTTGCATGAACGCGTTCCTTCGCTTCTATTATTGCTGCATTTAATTTTGCTATCTTCATTGCTGTTAAAAGCTTCGACTTTATTGTATTAGCTGCAATGGACAGTGCGAATGACAGCAATTAATATAGCGGGGTGCCACAGAATGCGGCAAGCATAAGCACCATACACTTGCAACACCTTAATGAAGTTTTGTAAGGTAGACTTGTTAGTGGAGATTATGTGTGGAGCGATTTCGTATTAGTACTTTTAAGGACTGCATGAGTAGAAATTTACTACAGCACTACTAGCAAATGGAAATTTATGATTGAATTTTAAAAGGTCTTCCTGGAGGTGCTTAGTGCAATTGTTATACGAGCGTTATGTTTTAAAATATGTGTTTGCTTTTTTTTCAATGAACAGACTTCTGCAGAACTGCAGCGGAGTACTCTATATTAGCAACTTTTGGACGTTATATTAAGAGAGAATTAAGATATTTGTAGAAAGGCAAATTTCCCCAATTTTGTTAGTGTCACCATCTTATAATATCATCTAATACCTCGTATTTCGAACTGGATCTTTCTCAACGATTATTCCTTTCCGGATTACAGGTACATGCATTTCTCCGTGGACGAAACCCGTCCAACATGCGCATCTTTCAGAAACCTGAGGGACACAAACTGGCAACTCTACTGCAAGAGTTTGTGGTAAACTCTCCTGTAGCCAGCTGAGAAAAACTCGATCCCATTCGAGAGCTCGGCTGATGAATTTGCCGATGCCTTTCGAGGCGATTTCGAAAGCTCATGTTGCTTAAGATTCTGCAAAGAAACAGGAAAACGGACATTTTATAGAGCCCACAGGACTAAGATACTCCGAACTAAAAACTTTACAAAGCTAGACTCGGAAGCTATAAGTCCAAAATAAAAAAAACCTTAGGAGGCTACTGTCTGCGTGAAGTATAGTTCCTTTCGGGTACTTGAGGAACAAGTCGAGAAAATGGATAATGTTCAGCGAGGAGCTACATTTATCGATGATCATTTGCAATTCACCAGCGGGAGAAACTATCGCTTTAGAAACGGAATATGGTGATACTATCCTGTATTGGCTGTTGGAGACTGCGGGCCCGAACGACAATATGTATACCTGTCAGGACGACAGGAGATGTCTGGTTTTCCCTCACATCTCTATCAAGGTATTTCAGGCCACTTAGTCTTTTTTCTCAAAAGCACTGAGGAGACTAATTGATCTTCACATATGGAACAGGATTCCTCAAGATTCCGCTACTACAGAACTGTGTGGTCGAAGTTGGTGAGTAACAACGCATCTCTTGGGATTATGGTTGTAAACGTCGTGCTAGAGAAATTGGGCATAAGAGACTGCGGGCTGGTTGCCTGTGCGGCTTTAGTGGGGGCAAATAACCGGATAATTTTTATAATGAGACCGGGGTTACTTGAACTGGTGATTTAATGGTTTGAGAACGACAGATTCGTTGTAAATCCTAGTTATGTGGAACTCATTTTTTCACTAGGAGGTATAAGATACCCCCGAAACTTTTTTCGCATTCGCTTGGCGGTTTTCGACAGAATCAAGTACTTGGAAGCCAAGACATGAGAAAAGAATAAAGAAAGCACCAGTGGCTCCAACTGCTACAGGGGGAAGGGGGAGAGAGTGGCGAATTGATAAGCAATGACAACTTTCTATTAAGGTAAGGAAATCATAAAGAAGATTATAGCGTTTTATGGAGTCCGCTGCAATGGAGTAGAGGAGACTACATCCGCTAGTTGCTAAGCTGGAGGGGGTTAAACAGGCCGGCCTCTTTGGAATCACATGGCTCTTAACATCATGCTTAGCATAGAATTCGTCGACATCGTAGGCTGCTGCAGCAAGGACTGCGGTCAGACTTCGAACTTTACTCTCCGGACTGACACCTATCACTTTTTTCGCTACTTACATTCCCTCTAGAGAGCAGTGGATGAGTGGAGGCAAAGATAAAGTTTTACATGGATGGGTCGAAACTTGACGGAAGGGTTAGTAGAAGGGTCTCGCCCAGGGAAACCCCCAACTTTCTCGGATATAAGCTTACAGATCACTGTACTTTTTCCATGTAGAGGTAGCTGCCATTAAGAAAGCAATTTATTTGTTGCTGATAGTATTGTTGTGAGTAACTTTGCTCTGGATGAAATTGCCAGGAAAGATACCCTCGACTTGTTTTACCGAGTGAACATAGAGTGGAAGGAGCTGTGACTACATGCTACTTATCCTTAGATGGGCCTGCAAACGCACGCAAAACCAGGACATATGCTTCCAAGTACAAAGTTTTCCTGGTCGTAAGTGAACCAGAGGCAGTCAATTCATCTCCTTAGACAAATCTTAATTCTGGTTGGTGTATGGACAAGAAATTATACGATTTAAATTCACTCACTGGCGCCAGCTGCTTGAAGTGCGACAAAAAAGAATCATTCCTATAAGTTTTCTAAAACTGCCGCCTGCGAAACTTAGTTCCGTCCCGTTTGTAGTGGTATAACAAAGGACTACTAAATAGGAATACTTAGTGTTTTTTGAGAGTCAGAAACCTTTTCTCGAAACCAATGTACGGCACTTCGTCCCTTATAACGCTGGATTTTAAAATCGGTATTCTTTTTTGCTTGATCATTCTTTACTGGAATATTTGACTTCGAAATTTTAGTGGTACTGCATGACTAATACGAACTTTTATATACATACATACATTCATTTGTATTTATTCGTATGCCACTTTTATATGCACCCAACATGCCAGTCAGCATATTCATGTCTATTATTTGATTGAACACCAAAAAATTTTTGTGTGTCACACTGTCCAACATCGTCTCGGCGGGCTATTGGACGCAGAGGGGCGCCGCGTTGCGACGTGGCGTGGAATTGCACAAAAAATTGATTTATGCGCATGTCAAGCGGTGGTCGCTGCTAATTTGTTATCTGCCACAATTTCGCTGCTCCTTTTTTCACTTGATTTGTCTTAACCCCTTTTTTGTCGCAAATGCACCAATGCACATACACATACATATATACACAGGTGCTGTGGCATAATTAACAGAAGCCAAAAAGCCATGTGGACAATGTGCGCAAATACACGGCGGTACATGGTTGCATAAGGATATGCTTTTGTGCTTGTGTGGCAAGTCGATGGATGGTACTTCCAATTGCTTATTATTTACGAGTGTTTTTTTTGTTCGTTTTACTCGGGCGTTGCAAGTTGAATAATTGCAGCGCAGTCGCAGACTGACTCACAGACAGGTGCTAACTGCCTGGTAATCGCTAGTTGGACGCGCGTACCAATGCGAAAGACCAGACACAAATGGACACTGCGGCGAATGCAGGCAGCAGTCGCCGACGCCGGTACAAGTGTGAGTAGGATGTGGCAACATGTGGCGGCTAGCAAGCGGACAGACAACGCAATGTGGCATAAAATGTGGCATAAATGAAATCAAATAAAAACTTGGCAAGACAAACTTGGTTTAGTAATGCGAGAGAACAAAAACAACAACATCTTTAAAAACATACACTAGGATTTGTGTTGTTGCAACATTTCGTACGACAAGCTGCAGTCAGCAGTGGTCGTTAGTGCTGCCACAGTAGTCGTTACTCATCTTAACGCAAACACTAATGACATTGCAACGCATGGCCACATAACTTGGCCACGCATGGACCTACATACATAAATGCAAAGCTACTCTTCACTATACATTTTTATTTTATTTGTCGCAAGCTGTTGCTGGGCGTGTTTCAACTCATTTCACATACAAGCATACACACTTACTTGCATACATACGTGCCTTTGTTTACATAGTTGTTGGCAATTGTTGCACGTACCACATTAAGTAAGTAAACAACATTACAGCATACAAATGCCAAAGCAATCGTAGGCAAAGTTTCTCAGCATCGCATAGTAAATACTTGCCAGTCAAATGATGAAAGCGAATTACCACGCCAAATTGACTTTTAATTTTTATGAATCTTCTGCGAAAGAATTTGCTGCTTTGCTTCTGGGCTTCGAGCGAGCCATTGGGCGGCGCTGCCGAATGCTCCCTCAGCGCCAAAACAACGGGTAATTTATCAACTGCAGCAACTTGCAACAAGCGTTCGCCTTGCCTTGTAGTTCAAGTTGTTGACACTAAAATTGCTGCTGCATGGTTATTGCCTGTTGAAATTGCCGTTTGGATAGCATCCTTTGACTTGCGCGCACTTACATATATGTATGTATGTCTTTCCGGTGGTCATGTTAACTGTCTACCTCGTCGCCATCAGCTGCGACATTAGGCAGCACAGCCGCAAAAGTACTCGTAGCTAGTAGCGACGTTATGCGTTTGCATGCTACGATAGTTACATACATAGCTACTGTTGTTGCAAGTTCTATAGCTTCTATTGCCTGCTACTTGCCACACACACATTGTCTCGGCTTCTTTAATGGCGTTTATACTATCATAAATCATTTTTGTCCTGACTTTGGTTGGAATGTACTCATAAATACATACACGTATTCAGCTACCAAGTAGAGGTTGCTAAAATGACTCGCATGTGGTAGTCAACTATATACCGTCAGCAGCTAATGGCGATTTCCGAAAATCGTAGTACATATTCGTACTAATTTTGCGGATGTCGGAGATCATCATTCCTGTTTTGTTGCTTCACAAATTGTAAAACTCGGAAAATGGTAAACCAAGTCACAAACAGGGACATATCTAACGCGCAATGGAACGTTGCCTCTTTAGATGACACAAGAGAGCTCGCTACAATCGTAGTTTTAAATGTCCTCTGAACACCCAGGTTTAGTTGAAATCTCTTATCTGATGTAAGCAAGGCGTGGCTATCACTGTCAAGCAGCGTTCCTCTTGCGTCTTAAGTGAAACATCGGTTGTAATGGCTGGCTACTTTTAGGAAAAGGCGCTCCCAGACGTTTTGTAAAGTTTAGCTCTAAGGCTGTAGACAGTTAGAACACCAATGTTTTCAGATATATTATCCCTTCTTAAGCAAAATAAGCTATCGACTAACCTTTTCCAAGTTTGCCTAGAGATCATAGAGTTCGTTCATTCCACCCATCTTTAATTTGGAAGAACTTAGAAAAATTCCCTCAAGAGCAGTTGTCATTGAAAATGAAAACGCCGCTACCACTCGGTTCCAAGCTCCGAGAGAGAATAGCTGAAACCTCCGCCTGGAAAACCCCACAGCAGTCTGGTGAACTTAATGAGCAGCTAATGCCTTGAGAAAACTTCTCATCTATTGAACTTCGAATCATCTGTGAAAATGTCTCACTGTCTACTGGTGGGCAATAGCTTTCCCCTCATGCAATGATGAAATTAAACCAAAAATGTCTTGATAGATAAATTGGCGCTACATATATGCTAGTGTTTGGCCGAGATTGTTGTCACAAAATGGGGATAGTTTTACGCCGACTCCGAATGGCGATTTTTGTTTTTATAAGAAGCTGTTTTTCATGGCAGAAATACAATCGAAGGTTTGCGATTTCCTGCCGGGGGCAAATTGTAGCGCAAACGGCTAACCAGTACACAACGGCGGCCGCCAAAAATGTCTTCGGGGGTTATAATTTCCGCTAAACATAGACTAGAGTTTTTTCCCGAAATGCAACGTCATATTAGACTGGCATTTATGTTTCACGAAAATACGAAATCAGATATCGATCCGTATACACACATTTTTTTCACAAATTGGCTTTAAAATCGGCAAGCAATAGTGTGTCTCGCAGGCCTTTTCTTAGATTTTTCGTATAATGAGTACCTGAACCAAGAAAATATTACCTATTTAAACAAAACATGAAAGCAATGTATTCTTGAATTCATTTCTTGAATTCATTTCCTTTTAGTTCCAGATATTTATTTATTTTTTTATTCTTATTTCTGTTTTTTTGTCTTAATTATGAGAAAGATTCTATGAAGTGTAGAACACGATCAAATGACGCAGAAAATTTATTCAAATTCAACACTTGAGCGCAAATTTACAGAACGGTTGTGGGTGAGAGCGCAAAGATGCTTGCTGTTATTTGTAAACTTCCAGAAGGTCCGTGCTCAAATCCCGGCAACGTGTTAAAATCATAATGAAAAATTTTGTTTTGTATCTCCGAATTATGAAAAAGCATCTTTGAAGTGCAGAGAGCATAAGCGTAATTAAACAAAAAAATCGTCAACTAAAAATTTGTTTAATTTAATTTGTTTGTTTGTTAAAAGTGTGGTAAATATTACCAAATCATTGTAATATTAAACAAAAATCAGTTTGATTCCTTTTCAAGTTTGAATTTGGTAATCTTAACAAATTTTGGGTTGATTTTTTCTCAGTGTATGATCGCAAGTAGGGGTCTATATTACCGCAGTCGGGCCGATTTACAAGCGTGTACTTCCCTTCAAATAAAAACGCTCCAGCAAGCGATGGAATATATCTTGGCACCTTAAAAAAGTATAGGCAAGAGCATTTTTATAAGTACGATGACATATGATTATCAAAACATTTCTTCAAAATCTAATTGATAGCGCTTTAAAACTTTATATAACGCCATCAAAGCCATCCGAAAAATGACAGTCACTAAAGTTTGGCTTAAAATCTGACTTATATAATCCTTCTAACCAGTCGGCTTTGGCATCAGCACAATTGATTGCTAACAGGAAAAATGATGTAACGAAGTAAACCGCTAAACAATAAATTTTCCACGCTTCCACTGCCGTTGGTGCTGCCACCGTTTCTCCAAACCAAATCAACGGAGGCATACGTTCGTAGGCATCAAAGTATAATAAACGATTATAATTAACTTCAAAACTTCGACTCAGCAAACAGCAGTGACCAGGCAAAGGCAAAGTGTTACTCCTTACAGCATACATATATGAATATATATGTATGTACATTAGGGTGGTCCAAAAACAGTAAAGTGAGAATTGTAATGCTCTCACCCCTAGGATTGTTCTATATCGAAAAAAGGTATACCCCAATTTTTTTATTTTGAAATCAAAAAATATTTAGAGGTCGCTCAAAGCGCTCAAAGTTTTCCATGTATTTTTATATGGGAAATATAAAATTTTTCATAGAAATGGTATAGAATTCTTGAAAAACAATATTTTTCGATAGGAAAAGTCTGGTTCTCTTCAGGAGACTTTCAATAATAATACCCTATTTTTTATTTAACCATTTTTTAATACTAACGATTTTTTATTGGCCACCCCATTGCATTTTTCGGGGTTTTTGTGGGTTTTTGGCAGACCTATAACTTAAAGTTGCAATAAAAAAATTCTTAAATAAACAATTGGGTATTATTATTGGGAATCTCCTGCAGATAAACAAAGTTTTCTGGTAGAAAAATATTGCTTTATAACTATTCTATACCATTCCTACGAAAAGTCTTTTTTTCCCATATAAAATACATGGAAAGCTTTAGGCGCTTTGAGCGACCTCTAAATATTTTTTTATTTCAAAATAAAAAATAAGGGTATATTTTTTTCGGTTCCGACTTTAGTTTTTCACATGCATTTTTGAACCACCTTAATGTACATATGTATACTATGTATGTATGTATGTAAGTACCTCACTCACTTCGTTCAACTCGAGGAATCAACACCCAGCTGCCCACTCACGCGCTGTCACACATTAATTATGCCATCCACCTCTTTCGCCTTCGCCACCGCCTTTCACATTTATGTATGTATGTGTTTTTTTCTTCTATTTTGTTTTTGTTCTTATTATTTTAAACGTTTCTACTGATTAATTACGATTTTTTATTAAATGAATCGACTAAGCTCAGCCGCTATTGGGTTTAATGCTAAAAATGTGTAAGGAAGAGGGCGCAAGAATTAATTGGGCGCAAAGAGGCGCGAGTTGAATTCGGGATGCAGACGACAGCGGAAGAGTGGAGAGCCGGCAAAGCGCGACTGTAAGAAAAATGATGCCTTCTGATTACGTTAGGCATCTAATCAAGCATTTTGCGGCTGCATGTGCGCCTATGCATGTTTGTATGTATGTGTGTGTGTGTGTGTGTGTGTGTGTATGTGGGTAAGCGTTTGCGCGTGGAAAGTCTACAGCTACTGAGTGACGCTACTAACCTCTGCTGCTGCAACTCTTGCCACCAATATAACAAATCGTCTCTAACACCACTGCTGCCGTTGATATTCCCAGCTCTATCGCTCTCCCTCGAATTAACTGCATCTTATAAATAATCTTATTAGATTTTCCGTAACCAAAGCCATACTAAAGAATAATTTTTCAGCAGCGTCGATTCTATCACTTTACGTTCGAGAATAAATGAGGCTGTTGGATTTATTTGTTATAGTTGTTGGTAACTACTTTCCTGGATTACCAATAAGTGAAGATATTTCAAGCATACATACATGCATACATACATATTTACGCCAGTTGACCGGTTCAAATGGAACTCAAAAACAGGTTCAAAAATACCGACTCGACACATACATACATACGTACATACATATTTATACTGCAGCCGTTGCATGCCTCCAATTGGGCTTGGCAGTGCAGTTGTGTCCGCTTGTAACACAATTAATCATAACTCCTTTTTCTTACTTACATACATACTTACTTCTACATGTTTTCTGCAAAAATCCGTAGCCTATTCCTGTGTTAAACTGTTGAACTTTTACGATGAGCGTAACTGATGCTGAATTTAACATTTCAATATGAGCAGCTGTGGCAAAGCAGCGGCAGTAAACTGTATACGTTCTCGTTGTTGCAACAATCAGCGCTTACAATCTGGCATCTTGATTTCAACAGCTTTCGGTTTTCACCAAATCCAATTGATTTCATTAAAGAATTGTTCGGAGCAAGTAGGCAAAAAATGTTTGTTTTAGTGTAACCAAATTGGTTTGTGTACCCAGTAAAGGTATTGGTTTTGCGGAAGTAATGTCCTCTTTATTAGAAGATTCTACAATGGAGTTTTTCTTCAGATGTCTAAGCTCTAGAAGAAGTCGTTCGCCAGAAAATAGCTTGACAATTTCTACAGAAATCGTTTTGCGAGACTCCCAGCCTGGTGGCCATACGGCCAATGGACGGCCAATGGTCTAGAGTTTATCAAACGGCGGCTACAGGGAGCTCGATACAGTGCATGTTTGCAGATTAGTTCACCTGATATTGGTAGCTACTCTAGCTATTTCCTCAACTCATTAGAATAGGGGATCGCACTGGAGGCTTCCTCTATTTTGTACTCGTCTAATTCAAAAATTTTCGCAATAATACTATGTCCCAGGACTCAGAAGAAATTGATACTACGTGTTGGAAAAAAATATTTTAGATATCTTCTGTTGCAGTGCCCAATTAGAGCTGCTGCGATTTTGACGAATAAGTTTATAGTCTGGAATGTCAAAGGCAAATTGCTCGCGATGTATTTGGGTATGCTTTTCGTTGCAACCTCTGTAGGCTGACTAGATGAAATTTAGTTCCAATCGCCTTCCGCCTAACATCGTGGCAAAGGTGAGAAACGTTACTAAATACCACTATATATATCCAACGTCTTCTTCACTTATGTATATTCTTTTAGAAGTACCTTGTTTCTTTCGATATTTTTAGATTGACGCATTGAGTAATGGAGATCGAAAGTTTTCTTGCGAGATGAGATTTTTTAGAACCAGAATGACTAGTTCGTCTGAGCACACAACAGCCTTAACTCTCTCTAGTTGGCAAACATTCATTTTTCAGGAAGTTCCATAACAGAGGAGATATAACTCGACTCTGCAGGCTACCTCAGGATCTTTATATTAATACTCTAACATAAATGTTGTCTCCTTTCGTTTGGCGATTCTACCAAACCGATTTCAAAACCAAGAACACCAGTGGAAAGGTACTTTTCGGTTGATGAGAGAAGTTTTTATGAATTTTTGATTTGGTTGTAAATTACGGCCAAAATCGCCTGTTCAATGAAAGATGAAAAGATAAATGTGAAGATGAAGAAATAAATGATAAAAAGGGATTAAGGTATAAAAGTAAAGGCGAAATCGACGATAAAGATGAAAATAAAACAATGAGAAATATATATGTGTACATACATATGTATATACATAAGAATTAGGGTAACGAAAAAGTAAGAACATTTCTTGAAATTTTTCGATAACAATCGAAACATTTTCAGTTATGAAGAGTTTAGTTATCGAAAGTTTATCCAAATTTATCGGGTTATAGAATTTTATTGTTATCGAAATGTTTATCGAATGATCGCAATGTATAGATTTTTCTGAGCTTATCAAGATATAGATATTTTTAGATTTATCGTAATTTCTTGGTAGTTATCGAAATTTGTCGGTTTATCGAATTGAAATTTTTAGAACTTTAAAAGTGTATCGCTTTATTGAAATTTCTGGGGTTATATAAGTTTATCGAGTTATCACTATTTATCGATTTATCGGTATACAAAACTGTTTCGAGTAATCGGAATTTATAGTTATCGAAGAGTTAACGAGATTTATGGAGTTGTGGAGATTATCGAGTTATTCAAAAGCACTGTTATCGAAATTTATCGATAGTTATTGAAATTTATCGATAGTTATTGAAATTTGTGGATAGTTATCGAAATTTGTCGAGTTATCGATTTTCGTCAGGTTATCGGAATTTAGTGTTTTGCAATTTCATCGAGTTACCAGACTTTTACTTGATCTTAGTGCATCCGGAGATCAAGAAGTTCTAAAAATGCGAATTTTCCGTGAGTTGGGTGAAGACGCTATTGGAATTCCAAATAATTTGCTTGCTGGCGCAACTAATTGAAGAAAATTTTGGGGAAAACATTCTATCTGATGAATTTTGGATTCGGTTATACTGGCCACAAAAAATGATGATTGCTCTTCGTTCCCTCATTACTTAGGCGTTGGGTATAAAAAAGATCAATGACCAGCAGAAAAAAACCGTCTACAGCTTATCGTGACGTACTTAAAGAATTAACCTCAAAATCAACATACATCTAAAAACTAAATTTTTTTAGCAAGCTTCTGCAACCACCGCTAATACCCACTACAACTACTGAGAGCGCGCTTGCGTGTGAAGCACGTTGGACTGGCATACGCTCATGGCAGCACATGAACACAGCGCGCAAGTGCAATGCGACGCACGATTAATCTTCAGTTGTTGAGATCGATCGATCGTCCGTTTGTAGCTGCAATCGCAAGATCAAGTGCAAAAACAGACGATCAAGTCCGCGCATAAGAAGGAGATCAAGCAGCAGCAATTGTTCGAGTGATCGAGTGATCAGGCGTTTTAATTTGGTATGGTGTTGATTGTTTTTTGGAAGAAAAACAAAAACGAAAAAAAAAAACTAAATGCCAAAAAAAAAAAAATCAACCAGATAGTATGCTAACAGGTTGAATACAAAATAGAAATAAAAACCCGCAAAAAAAAAAACCAATGCAATCTCAGCCAGCTGCCGACATCCTTTAGCGCATCCTGCTCATACCACCGCACATTCCTACACAAAATCGTGCTTCGAAATGACGTTATTGCTGACGACATGCCTGGCTACTCACACGCTCCTCCTCGCCGGGCTTTTTTATTGCCAGTCAGCTAGTCAGCCAGCCAGCCTGCCGCACAACTCCGCATACTTTAACTCGTCTTCTCCCTGACTGGCTCATTGGCTGGCAATTTCGTGGGCCATATTAATTAATTAATGTAATTGCCTTGTCGTTGCCTGACTGGCGATAGTGATCGCAATCCAATCGATTGTTGATTGCATTTCAGCGCAGCTAAATAGCAAATGTCCAATAAAAGGAAATAAAATCGCATAACAGCAGAGAATGGCATGCCACATGTGGCATCCAATTTTCCTTTTGCCATGGCGATGTCATCAGCATTGTGGTTTGCTGAGCTCTTGCTGTGCACTTAACCCTGCGGCCTTTTGTCCCTCTTCTTTTTTTTTGGAAAATGACGACAATTACAAATAATCATTTTAGATTTTTAATTTGAATGTACTGATCTGACAATTAATCGATCAAAATTATTGCAGAATGGCATTAAGAATCTAACTTTATGCGGGTACTTTCAAACATTGGTATGTACTTATTTAAGTAAATATTTTTTCAAATTTTGTTTATTGAGGGAGAGGCGGAAATGTCGCAAACTAAAATGCTGTCAAACAAATTTTGATCCTACGAAACACTTTTCATTGGCAGAAAAAAATGTTCGACAAGTTTTAGTTTTAATTTTTCGACACATACAACTTTTTAACTTTTTTGAAAAAACTTTTTCGGCGTGATTTGGCAGAAATTTTTTCCCCCATTTTCGGAACCTTTAGAACTATTTATATATTTTTTTTTTTCAAAATTAAAGTTTTTCCCTGTTCAGGAACTCTAGAACTATTGAAATGCTACTCAGAGCAATGTTTATTCACACATTAAACTTTTTGCTCATGAAAAAAAAAATTCTCGGCGTAATTTAGCAGAGCTTTTTTCTTTTTTCAGATACGCTAGAACTATTGAAAAGCTACTCAGAACAATTTAAAGTTTTATTTTATTCACACATTAAACTTTTTCAACTTTTTTTGAAAAAACTTTTTTGTCGTAATTTGGCAAAATAATTTTCCCTTTCAAGACTAGAACTATTTAAAGGCTCTTCAGAACACTTTTAATTTTTATTCGAAAATTATAGTTTTTCGACCTTTTTGAAAAAAAAAATTTTGTTTTTCGATGTAATTTTGCAGAACCTTTTCTCCTTTTCAGAGACAGTAGAACTATTGAATAGCTACTCAGAACAGCTTAAGTTTTTATTTTTTTTTTCAAACATTAAACTGTTTCGTCTTAAAAGAAAAAAATTTGTGGGCGTAATTTGGCAGAAATTTTTTCTTTCTCAACAACTCTGGAATTATCGAATAGCAACTCGTAACAGTTTAATATATATTTTTTCAAACATAAGACTTTTCCCCAAAACTGCACTTTCATGGGGGGCTCGTCACATGTTCCTCTTTTTAATGCCATAACAAGAAGACCTGTGTGTTAAAATTCGGGTGTTATGTCACCACCTTTATTCTGTACTTTTGGCCTCGTTTGACAATGTGTTATGGTAATACCATTTCGCCTCTTCTTGGCTTGAAGACGGGCCCCACTCATTTCCCATTAACTTTGGAAGACTGCGCGGTCTGGTGTTATACCGCGTAACCTGAAAACAGAACGCTGGAGATCAACGCCTACCGCTAACCGCCGGGACTAAGTGTACGACTCCCTTCACCCTAACTTCTTCACGCTTCTTCCTCCTCCATAAGTTCTAGACATATCTTTCCTGGGCCTCAGTTGTTCAATTTTCCATGAAAAGGATTCATATAAGAGATCTCAACTTCGCTAAAACTTTTCGCTAAATTTTTTTTCAGCGCACAATGCATGTACGTACGTACGTATGCATGTGTGTATGTATGTATGTATACCCAGCGTGATTGCATCACTGCGGCGGCGCGGCGCGCACATATGCGATTTTCTAGTGACGCCTGTCACTTTAATGTCACTTTATCAATGCGAGTGTCATTTTCAAGACATTAATGCAATAATTCACTCGATCGACAATGTCAACAACGTTGCTGCGCTTTGTGGCCGCGAATGGGCTTAACCTTTTCCGCCGCAGTGTTGCAATAAAACACAACTACAGAAGCGCAAAAGCTTTTGTGCCACGCTAACAACGGCAGAGTGGGTCGCTAAAAACACCTACATAAGTTTACGAGTGTATCGGTGTGTATGTGTATGTACATACATATGTATGCACTGGTATTTATTTAGAAATTCAAGCTGCTGACGAGCGTGGCGAAAATGGTCCCTTGAGCGCAACTGAGCACAGCGATTTGCTGCAACAGCGTGCTGCAGTGCCACACAGCCACCACTGTCACAAAGCTGCCAATGACTTTTGCCAACAACAACTGTGTTGCACCAATGTGGCGCGCGAAGAACACCCAAGTAGATTGATGTGACAATGTGGCAGCACAGAAATGTTGCTGGCAACGGAATCGCGCAACAAATCGCATAAAATGTTCACCAAAAAACTAGGGAGGGGGCAAAAAAATGATCAACGAAAAAAAGGGAACAGCAGTTAACAAATAGGTAAGTAAGTAAGCAACCGTGGCTGCGCGGGCCAAAAAAAATAAACAAATTCCATGGTGACATTGTCAGCGAGCGACGACCGTGGTGACGTCGGCGTTAACGTTGACACTTGAAAGCGTTGAAATGTCAACAAAAAAATAAAAAAAAATTAAGTGTAAGCTCGCCACTGAAGTGGCAACCATTGTTTCGGTGTTTTGTGGTTAATGTTGCAATGTTTTTTGCTGTTAATGCAACGGATTTTTTGGTCCACCATATCGTTGTGGCAAGCAGCGTTGGTATGTGCGATTAGTGGCGAGTGTGGCTGTGAATTTTTTTCTGGCAACGGTTATTTGAAAGATGCGGGAGCAGCCTGCATGCCAAATTCGACAGCTGATGCAACGGCAAAAACTACGGCGAACAACAACAATGGCGGGAATGGTGAGCAACAACAAGAAGCGTAAAATTTAACTACAAAAATAGCTGCAACATTTAGTGAAGTCAAATAAAATGCTGCTGGCGCAGTCGCAATTGCTAATAAAAGGGGCTGGCAAAACAACAACAACAACAACAACAGCTTCTCTACTCGCCTAAAAGTTGTTGTCAATGTTGGCAGCTGCTATTGACAGCTTCTGTAATCAATATTGACAAGGATGTAATTTATGAATTGCTGTGTGTGCGCGCGCGCGTGTTCGCCTGTGTGCGTATTTGCAACTGAGACTTGCACACGCATATATGTACATACATACATACATAACCAAATCCCCGTAGGGAAATGAAGTAACTTACAAGAATTTTGTATACTCACGGGTGTGTTATGTATGTATGTTATGTAGATATTTCTGTGGCAATCAGCTTGGTTGGAGGGTCAGAACCCCAAGCTCGCCCCCATCAAAGCGTGGTCAATTAAGATTTTGCCGTCTTAAATTTGTACTGCTTAAAGCGTCGTAGGTAAGCTGGAGTTTTGTGCGTATCTGCCGCCAGCTAAATTAAAATAATTGTTTATGGAAGACTACCACTTCTGAGCACCATTGGACGATACACCGGCGCTCGCCGATTCTCTCACATTTGGGCAGAGCTGATGATCCTCCCACCATTTGCTTGAACCACTGATCAATCCGCAATCGCATCTACCGGCTCCCACCGATACTTTTGCCGCTGTAACAAATCACCGGGTGCTATATTCACTACCGATACCGTCACCTATTCTAAATCGATTTCAATACCAGTTAGCACTGCTCGCCGTCTCCATCAACGCCATTACTGCTCCACCTGCTAGATCTCTTATCGCTCTACATTTTCCCCTTTCTCATGCGGCACCTCAGGCCGCAAGCTGGCTTACGAAGCCCTTAGTATGTGTTTTGGTACGGGAAGTAGTACCTCCACTCGACCTTGAACTGGCTGAGTATTACCTCAACCTTCGACCAAGCCCAGCTCATAAATGTAACTCTGTCATCACTCCAAACTTACAAAGCTCTTACCTTAACATTCAGCGCGCTATAGCTTTTTAAATGGACGTGAGTAGGTATCAGTCTAGCCATTTATGCGATACAAAACTTTTTCAAATATTTCGTCTTCCAGTAACAGTTTTTCGACTTTTACTACAATGTCGCAGGATAGACTGTGCCACTTACAAATTTGTTTTACGTGGAAAAAATTCACGCAAGCTGTTTAGTGAGGTGGAAAACGCAAAAAAATCTATGTATTTTTACGCAGATCTGACGTCTTATTTCAAATTTATAAGTTTAAACAGCGAAGGAGGTATTAATTCGCTAGGTCGTGCTAAGCAAAAAGGCATAGTTGATCCCTTTCGAAGTCCTCAATTCTACAAATGTTTTAAAAAGTCTCCTTGTGATTGCCAGCAATACCTCTACGGCTAAAACCTCTACCACATACAGGTTGAAGCAGCTGATATACCCACTCCATTTTGGTCCTGACTGTGACATTCTTTAGGTTTAGCTAACATACAGCGACTTTATATATTGCAACTTTAAACTCCACCTTCTTTTACTAATTCTAGTAATGTACATATTGCAAAAAATTAAGCTCTCATCAGTTATTCCTACAGGGAGGCAAGCAGAGCAAAAGTGGTGTACATTTATTGCGCGTGTTTGCGTGTGAATTTTGTTAAAATAATCGTAGAAGTCTAAGTATGTATGCATGCATATGTATGTATATAGAACCCCGCTATCGATGATAGGCACCCAGAAATAATAGCTTCAATTGGGCCTTTTGCTCGCTTCTCGTCGTCACTCAGCTGTTGTACTGGTATTGACAGCTGAATGCACAGGCTAACAGGAAATATTGTTGTTTTCGCACGTTCGCTAAAACGCTCCCCCCGTCACTTACATATGTATGCATGTTTAAACATGTGTGTATGTATGTATGTACCTGGAGAATATTAGTGTATGCTTTTAATGGTATTACTTTGCCAATTGGACAGGGAAATTCAATTAAACTGCCAACATATTTGACGCATAGGAGCAAATGGCTTTTACAAAAATGTCAGTCAGAAAAACAATTATGTATTTACTTTTAATATATATGTATATACATATGGGTGTGTAAGTACGTATGTATGTAGGTGTGAGCTTCACTAAACTTCGATTGATAATACATAGAAAAATTTGGCTTTTTTTTGAATCTAGACTGTTGTTATAGCTTCATGATTTGTGTAAATTTTTATATTACCATCATCGCCGTAATACACTTATTTTGGTTAGGGCAATCAAAGTTATTTCTTACATACATATGTATATCAGAGCATTGGTGGAGGTTTTGTGCTGGGGAACGACGTACTCATGTGAATGTACTTTTTTAAAAAAAAAATAAAATAAATTTGAAAACCGTAGTAGAAGCGTAGCAAATTTCTTAAGAACTGTGTACTGCTTTAAGGAAATTTGATACAAAAAAATTTCTTAGCCATTTCTTATGCGTAATTTTATATGTAAAATACAGAGCTGCAACAAAGTTATTCAAATCACTCGCAGGCAGCACTTGGAGCAGAGACAAAGAAAAGTTGTTGGCAATATAAAAGGCAATTAACTGGCTGGTCCTTAACTGTTCAACGCCAGTTTTGTAATCGGAAACGAGTTAGATGCGACAATACCAAGTTAAATGTAGGGCCTAGTCCAAGCCACGTGCGACGACACATCAATGAACTGAACTAAGAGATTCACTAAAACGAAAACCGGACCCAATTCTGTGCACACGGCAATCAACGACATTCATATACTCTCGTCCCGTGAATGCCTTCAGGGGAGTTCAAGCAAAACCTATTGCAGAAGAGGAGCGTCAGCAGCCTCAAGCGACCAGTGTTGCTCTGGCACAACTTCGGTCTGAAGACTGTAACATGTTAAACTACTACTTATCTATAGTGGTCTCTGATGTGTCCAACATATGTTCCGAATATGCAGATTTCCTACATACCTGATCACCCCATAAAACCAATGAAAATAACGCATCTCTTTCTTAGTTTTAGTTGGGTCGAAACTGTACGTTTCCTTGACCTCCCATTAAGACTTTACTAAACGCTCCTCATTATCGTAGAAGGCACCAACTGCTGGGTCTTAATGTATAAAACATTGCTGAATATCTCTAACGATAGAGGACAAGGCTTTTTTGTTGTCTATTTGTGCTTACAACAGGAGCATCGAGAAATGGACAGCCTCTCTCGGGTAGTTCTATTTTTAATGTGCAGATTATGGTAAATAGGCATAAAGTCTACGGGAAAGCTTCGGCTAGCCTTCGAAATGAAGGAAACACACACAATACTTCTACATATGTCGCAGAACTGAGTCTCTTCCTATGAAGCTGGCAAAGATTGGGGTCAATCGAAGGCAAGAAAGCCGCACACCTTTTTGCAACACCAACGCTCCAGCTCTGAATGTATTCAGCTCGGAAAACGTTAGTGGTAACAGTGGAAGAGGGAGGCCCCCACTGCGTTGGAAGAACTTGCCTTCATTTGGCATTTCCAATTGGCGTCAGTTGGCACAGAAGAGAAATGACTGGCGTGCTCTTTTTGACTCAGCTAAAATAGCTTAGGCGGTTACGGCGCCAATAAATAGAGAGAAGAAATTGTAAAATTTCTTTAGTCTATGAGTGAGCAGCTGTCCCACTTGCCCAGCCCGCTATACGACTTTTATGCCACCCGTGAAACTTTGCGATCTACAGTGGCGAAATTATAAATAGCAAAAAGACATTTTAGCATTATTTAGCTATATTCTTTTGTTTATTTAATGGTTAATATTTTTTATGAAAGTGTAGTTCGTTGTCTAACAAAAATCATTTAAGTAAAAATTTTAAACTTTGTACAAAAATTAGGAAAGTTCGACAAAATTTCATCCACCCATTTTTGTAGTTTTTTAATTAGATTTCTTGGAAACATTCTCAGTAAACAGTTTTGTAGTCTATTCAAATTTAGTCGAACAAGGTGCAATTTTTAAGTATCTGCGACTTACCGCTAATTTTTGCCAATTTTTTTGTGGAAGGTGTTGCTCGCTTTCTCCATTCAAAAAAAAAAAAATTGTCGAACATGCGGTGTCGGTCATATCTATAGCAAACCATTTCAAAGTGATATTCTTTGCTACTTATGTTTGTTTTTAAATTTTTAAGAATTTTCAATTAAAATAAAGTTCATTCTCTAGCAAAGCCCATAGCCCATACAAACCCAAGTTTGAAACATTGTAGAAAACTAAAAAAAAACATATTTTCACCCAAATTTCAAACTTTTTTTCTCAGAAGTATACGCTTTTTGAGTATACAGTTTTATAGCCTATTCTATAATGTGCAAGTTTCAAATGGCTAAAAATGTTCGTTAAATTTTAGAATTTTTTTTGTCGCATTTGTTTCCATATACCGATTAAACAGAATTTATTTGTATATGGAAGAAAACCGCAACACTTTTGGCAAAAATAAATTCTAAAAAATCAGCGTCAATTTTTAACCACATAAAATTTGCACATTATTAGACTAAAATTGAATTGGCTATAAAACTGTGTACTCAAAAAAATTCTAGCGATTCAAAAAAAAAAAAAGAAATTAATTTGGGTTAAAATTGTCTGCATTTTATTTTAGTTTTTTCCAAAGTTGTAAACTTTGTATTATATGGGGTTTGTAAGAGAATGAACTGTATTTTAATAGAAAATTCTTAAGAATAAAAAAATAATCATAAGAGGCAAGCAATATTACTTTGAAATGGCGTGCTATAGATATGACCGAGACTGTACACTTGGAACAAAATGCGTGAACAAAAACTCAACGGTAAATCCTAGCTACTTCAAACTCACACTTTTATTATACTAAAATTTAGTGGGCGTTTTTTAAATATCTGATCAAGAGTTCTCAAGTTTTGATGACCGTTTATGGAAATTCATCCAATTTTTATAAACAATTTACAAAGTTTCAAATTTAGATTTACATGGCTTCGTTTAGATAGTAAGTTATATAAAAAATAATAATAATAATATACATTTTTTAAACAAAGAAAGATAGCAAAAACTTGCTAAAATGTTTCTTCCCTATTAACATTCTCGCCACCGTATATGTAAATTCGAAGAAGCGCTCGGCTGAGAGGATTTTAAGCGGGGATTTATATTAAAAAGGCAAAAAAAACCGCAGAAATAATCTGTTAATGTCATTTTTCTAACTGGGGATTTGAATGTCAAAAAAAAATGTATGAAATGAAAATGTTAATAATTTCCAAGCACAAGCAAGCTTAAGTATTTGCATTTGAAAAATGATGTGCAAAAACCCCTTTTTTTTAACAATGAAACCTTCAGCATCCTCAATCATATCCATAAAAAATGATTTCACATGAACGCCCTTCCTGCCTAACCTATGCCACCCAAGCAAGCTGCACTTTCATTTCGCACGCCTACTTCTCGCAAAACATTCCTACCTACATATGTACATACTCGCTTCCATGTCCGTAGCTTTTTGCCACAAACTGTCTTATGGTCTGATTATGGCAACTTAACGTAACTTACAGGCTCTTACTTAAAACTTCTCTTAAATTGATAATACTTATAATTGAATAGCCGAAGCTTAACGTAACTTAATGCTACGTCGAAATCTGTTTCATTTTGGTTTAAAAGCTTAAACAGACAGCAGCGTTGATCCGGATTAACTCGGACTTAATCCGGATCAACTCGGACTTAATCCGGATCAACTGCAGTTAATTGCCGACTCGTTCCGGATCAACGCTGCCGTCTGTTTATGCTCTTAAGTTGCCATAATCGGGCTTTTAGCTTTGTGTCTGCGCACACACTACACACACACACACACACACACACACTTACTTTTGTGCTTTTTTCGTTAATGCCTACATACTTTAAATTTTGAATGCTTGAATGCTGCTTACCACCAGCTTAGTCATTTATTTATCCTTTTTTGGCTGGGCGTTTGCATTTGTGATTTGTTATTGTTGTCACTGCTGTTTCGCCGTTGGCATTTACGCCACCAAAAACAACAATTCGAACACCAGCCGCACACCAACATCATCCACCAGCATCCACCATCCGCCAGCGGTTGCGTTGGGGACGCGCCTTCAACTAAATTTTCAACGAACAACGAAATTGTTTGTTTTGCGGCTTGTTAAACACACTGGTGTACACGTCCAACTGCCACTGTCCTCGCCGCCTAGCAGTGATCCTTTAGTTAGCCTGATTTGGTGCTTTGTTGTATGGTTGCTTTTTGCAGCGCAGCTTTGGATTTTTAAAATTCGGATTTCATAAAAAGTTAAATAAAAATAAATGTATAAAATGATGTACATACATACCTACGTTCATACATACATATGTATGTATGTATGGGTGTCAGTGTATAAATAAAAGGGAAGGCGAGAAAAAGTAGGCGCGCGAAAATCGACACTGGTTCACCTTTGATGCTCGAGTTGTTTCTCTTGTCTCCGGCTGTGATTTTTACTCGTACTCCGCAGCGTGCGAGAGGGTGCGTCCCGCTTGCTTTTTTCTTAAGCGTGATTGTGTTACTGCAGTTAAGTTGATTTCGGACGCCTTGGTTTGCCTACATTGCGTTTGCTTCTCGTTAAGTTGGCACTGAATTTTTCATTGTGGACCTTTTATTTGTACGCTGTTGTTTTTATAGGATTTAACTGGATTCGAATTTGTACAATTTCTACATTTTTTACCATTGTTATACCCTTTTCCTTTACATTGCTTTGATTCATGTTATTGTTGTCGCCTTCTCATTTGGTTAACCAGTTGTTTTTTTATCCGCTTTTGTAGTCGTCCACAGTGGCTTTGCATTCAATTGTCGTACAATGTGACAATGTTGGGGTTTTACTCGTTATTTAGTAAAAGAAACATCTTCGATTTCATCCGCGAGCCGATGGAGATACGCTACTCATATAATTGATATTTGAGCTAGTATGTACCAAGCAATAATGTCAGTGTGTCTTTAAACCTAGTAAATATTTTTTACCAAGAAGACATTGAAAATATTAACCTTAAAGATCTCCGTTTTGTAATAATACGAGTATATGTATATGGAGCATTACATACCAAAATGGACGGGGTTCATACTTCATGTGTTTGATTTATTTAAAATTTTTAGGGTTGATGGATAAACATAAAAAAAGACCAAAACAAATCGATTTAATAGTCTTCCAAATATGTATCCTGAGAACAGGGCGAGCAAAAAATTTGAAAAAAATCACACATACACACATCAAAATTCTCTATGAAAAGAAATATTTTTAAAATTTTTTTTCTTGACAAATTTTTCACATACAAATTTTTTGATAAAAAAAAATTTAACAAAATCACAATGATAGCTCTAAGTATTGCGCACTATTTAAGTATAGTATTATGGGGTGCACTCTACAATAATTTGAGTTATGATTTTTTTTACACCGAAGTTGAGTAAAATGAGTACATTACAAATTGAAAAATTAAATTTTTTTTTAGAATATTTTGAGTATGTAGTTTTGTAGCCCATTAAATTTTAGTAAAACAAAGTGCAAGTATAAATCTATTGCAAAATTGCGCTGATTTTTAATATTTTTTATGCTGCCTGCTTTTTGCATTTTTTCTAATGGAAGAAAATGCGTAAAACCGTTTTGAATGAAAATTACAAATAAATTAACGCCAGTTTTGTAACCGCTTAAAACTTGCTTTTTATTATACTAAAATTTAATGGGCTACAAAACTGCATACTCAAAAAAATTCTTTAAACAAATTTTAAATACGTTTGTACTCATTTTACTCCACTTCGGTGTAAAAAAATTCATAACTCAAATTATTGTAGAGTGAATTTATGCACTACGTTTGTTCTCTTAGCGCTCATAAGCTCGCTGAACAGTTCATCTTTCAACTACGTTTTAAGATCTCTATGCGGTAGAAATTTTAGGTATACCAACTACACAGGTTTGGCAGAGACACTTCAACCGGAAAACTAAATGAAACGTTGGTGCTTATATTTCCTATGAACTCTAGTAAAACGGAGCTGCTGCTAACGATTAGTGGGCTTATATTCTCTTCGTCACTGTCTCCATATTTAAGCTTTTAATGAGTCCAAGTATACACTGAAGTCAAAAAAAGTTCTCAGGCATTTACTGCCTTTATAAGACCACGCATAAACAGTTGTACGTGTGTCGATATTTGACACCGAAGACTTGATCTTGAAAAATATTCTAACGCAATATTTGAACAGGTAACATTTGCTGGAAACTTCGTCTCTTTATAAGGAGGAAGTAATTTCGTTCATCTTCTAAAGGCAGTATCACACGATTGGGCATTTCCTCAACAATTGATGCAAATCGTATCCCAATTTTTCAATAGAAAGTACCAATAGCTTCATATAAAAAACGTAGAAATATGTACAAATGTTCCAATCGTGTGACACAACCTTAGGTTATGCGTTGGGGTAGGGACGTAGGAAAGAAATACATACGCTTCTGCGAATAAGTGGAGAATCGCGGCTACTTTTTAAATCTGCACCTGCCATAAGAAAGATAGATGGATCAGCTTGGTTGGATGAAATATTGTCATGAGATGTTGCAAGACCATTAATAGGCTCTGGTGGAAATTTCGATCGAGCTCTGCCTTGGAATCTAGGGCGATCAAACAGAATAGAGCACTGGACCTATATTTGTCTAGCTGGTTCCATATGCTGGTTCCTGGAATGAAAGAGGTTTACCCACTCCGTGTCACGTATTTGTGGCACACCCAAGAGCCTAGTCTCAGAGGTTCGTACCGTGGATATTTTATTCTAATTCCTATACTAAGCCCCATTTTCTTGCCTATGGTCTATGTTCGCCCATTTATTTTGTGCTCAAAAGCGCCAAATTGTGTCACTGTACCAGTGTTTTTCGCTCTTAGTTAAACCCGAGTTCATCCGTTAAGTATTTCAGTGCGGTCGAGTTTGATTTCGGTTTGAATTGAATTTATCCCTTTTTAATACAATTTATTCGATTTTATTCAAGTTTATTTCAATTTCTTCCTCTTTGCTCCACGCTTTGTTTTCATTTATTTTTATTTTTTAACTTCTTTTTCTTTCGCGTCTTTTGTCTGCGAGACTTGTTAACAAGCATGTCGCACAAACCAGTCTGTCGGCTACCCTAAGTTGTACAGCGGCTGGTGTTGTTTGTGCATACCCGTACATATTTTCATGCCGTTGTGACCGACCACCACAAAGGATAATGGGCTCTGGCGCACTGCTGTTAGGTGCTGTGATTTATTTCGATTTCCAAACCGAAACGCGGGCGCCTTATTTTTTTTTGTTTTTTATTCCAATTCTTAATATGAAAATACTGCCATTTAACCGCATCCTTTTGCCTTATTTTGCCACCTTTCTTGCTACACAATTTTTTAGAGCTGTATATTTTGTCCTAGTTTGGTTTGTGGCAAGCGTCTGCCGCAGCGTCTATGCGCAACTTTGGAGAGTGTGGTGTGAATTGTTTTTGCTTTCGTTAAATTTGTAATGCAAACTTATGGCTGCTAACCAAGTGAACACTCTATGTATGTATGTATGCATGTATGCTTTCCGATCAATATGCAAGTGCATTACAATCGTTAGTTGCTGGTTATTTTAAATCATATTTTAAATAGTGCATTTTAATGCGATGCAGTTTGGCATAATTTCTAGTAATTTCTGCATTTATTGCACATAACCGGCGGGTGACGTGTGTTTGGCATATTAAACAGCAGTGAGCAATTGAAATGCGCATAAGTACATACGTATGTAGGTACAATATTACATATCGGCTACATTCTGAAGTAAATATGTACGTATATGTATGTCTACGCATTTCTAAGCATTCCGCAGGCAGTCGCCTGCCAGCACAATCGGATATTAGCTGCCGCCTTATATGGGCTATCCATGCGCTGTGGTGAGTGAACGTCACATCAGTATCAGCATTCAGCAGTCGGTTGGCTTCAGCACCTGCAAGCTGAGATGAATACGCTGGGAGCAAAAAGAACTTTAGCAAACTCAACGGGATAGCGCTGAAGTTTTTGCCTGCCTGAAGGCGTTTGTACTACTAATAACTTCGGTATAAGAATCATCATAGTTTTTGCCTTCCAGACAAGTTATGCAAAATGGAAATGATTTCTTTGCATTTATCTTAGACTTTACGGAAACGTATGTTTATGAAGAAGCGAGCGATAGTAAGGAAAATTGTCTACATAACGATGTTGAGACATGCCACATGGTAGGTTCCAATTGAACAGCGTCCGATGAGAACTCCTATCGGAATAGGAAGTTGAAGAAGCTCCTTTGAGCGCCTGCGTTCAATTTCCGAGCAGGAAGAACATTGAATGTCGAGGTTTTCGCCCAGCACTCATTGAGCCGAGTAAAATACCTATCGGTTCAGGAGCAGTCTGCATGATACCACAGTAACTCTATAACCTCTCTGATAGGAGAGATGAGCTTGCGGGTGCGTTGCACAGCCAGTTCATCAAGTCGTGAAATTTTCTGCAATGCCACTGTGGCTTGGAACTCAAATAAGTGTGGTTAAGAAGTAATTCAAGCCGACTGGAAAAGAGATAAGGCATTAATAGAAGAGTTTCGATCGTACTATATGCGATCTTAGAGCCCTCATCGTCTCTTCGCGGTCAGAGTAGATATTTAAATATTCAAATTGGTATTACTCTAGTACGCAGTCAGGCGACTGCTTCTTTCGTTGCGGCATGTGTTAAGGAATGCCGAAGATCCCTGCAACCTCTACAGCAATACATAATCAACATTTACTGGGTCCCGAGGCACAACGGTGTCCCAGGAAATGAGGAAGCGGACGAATTTGCTAGAAAGGGATCTGAAATGGGGCTTGGGGAAGCGATCCAGATCGTGAAACCTCCCCTGCGATTTCTGTTTTCGGAGGTCGAGAGAGTGACCAAGGCAGCCACAAACAGCAGGTGGGAAAATCTGCACACCTGCATCGTATCGCGCTCGCTCTGCCCACGGCTCGACGAACGAAGAACAAGGAGTTTATTAGGAATACTAACGGGACACTGGACCATTGTCCACATGGCCGCCAGTTTCGGAGCACCGCATAACGATTTCTGTAGAAGCTGTATGGATGTAGAATCCGTCCAGCACTTCCTTTGTGAGTGTCCACCACTCCAAAGAAAACGCCTCAAGTTTCTTGAGGACCATTTACTCGAGAGCATGGATACCTTAGGGAAAGCTCCACTGGAAGGACTGCTTGGATTCGCCAGAGAATGGAAATGGTTTAAAGACATGTAGGGATAGGCATGGGGAAACCCCCCTGGACATCGCAATGGGCCTTTGTGGCCTCCGAGTGAACTCTTCTCAGATCCGCCCGCTTAACCTAACCTAACCTTCGTTGCGACCACCTCTATCCAAAATACGCTGTAGAAATAAGGATGCTTGAAATTGAGATTTGCGGGCGGTTCTGGACACAGCGCACCTGCTCAAACCCTACCATCCAACTTAAACCCATCAGCGAATTTGTTCTTAGAGAGAACGAATCTTTGCGGGGCACTTATACTCACCCCAAGCTGGACGGAGGCTTTGCCCTGCTCTACTAGGATAGCTTTTTGCATTGAGATGCGCGAGATAAGCTTAGCCGTTATCATTTCGAACGGTCTCCAATGATTCTGTTGTTGCCATAGCACAGTTGGCCGGTTGGTTGGTGTAGCAGTTTTGAAAACACCATGGGGTTTTAAAATGACAACTTGCAGCTTAACCTGAAAAGAGCCAATCACGTTTTCCCTGATCAACCCAGTAGAGGCAAAGAACACTATTAAATCCAGTGAACAAAAAAGGCTTGCACCTAAATCATATTCTGAGACCACAAAAGGCATTGCAGTCGTTCTAGTGTCCTATGAAAACCGCTGACAAGGTTTCCCTGTCAAGCTATAATTAAGCAGTTGAAAGGAGGTTATCTTATCTTTGATTAGCCATATATATCCGGCCGGTACTGGTAAATCATTGATATTTCGTTGCGATGATTGTTGCAATGCTCAGCACCCATATAAACGCAGCAGGCAATTCTGGCTAAAATAGTAAAAAGTCTTTCGTAAAACAAATGAAAGACAGTTGGCAAGATAGTTCGAAAGACTTTTGTTATTCTAGTACAAAAGTCTGAGAAAAAAAGTCCGCTCATTCATCACTCGTGGTGGAAAGCTATTTTGAGAGAAAGCAATTGTATATCATATCGCGTCACTCCAACAGTCGCAATGACCGAGTGGGCAAAGCACAGGCGAGCTAATCCAGAGATCCGAGTTCGAGCCCTGGCTCAGCGGATTTATTTTGATAGTTTTTTTTAATCTACATTTTTTTCGTTTTTAATTTAGTTTTTCCAAAAGGAAGAAGTTTTGTTTTTAGAAACTTATTTTATGTACTTCTTTTCATTTTTAATTTAATTTCCTTTCATTGTTTGGTTGTTATTGTTAAAAAAAGTGTATTTAATTTAATTTCTAGGAGCTTTTTTCATTTTGAACTTCTCTTTTAGTTTTTTAGTTATTTTTTATTTATTTTATTGTGTAAAAAAATATATATTTTTTTATTTCATTTGCTTTTTAGAAATTTATTTTATTTATTTTTTCTTTTTTAAATGTAATTTGTTATTCTGTTGTTAATTTCATTTTCTTTTAGGTTTTAGATTTTATTGTTTTAGAAAGAGAAAATATATATTTTTTTTATTTCATTTAATTTTTAGGATCTTATAAAATTTTTTTTAGTTGTTTTGTTTTTGTGTTTTTTAATTAAAAAATTGTTTAATCTTATTTAATTTATAAACACTATTTTCTTCTTTTTTGATAATTTTTTTTTCTTTTTGTAATTAAATTTTCCTTTATTTATTAGTTTTTATTGGGCCAGAATTCTCCTGTATGTTTGCAGGCTAATACGCTGGAAGTAAGCAATTGTCATAGAGTCTCGAAACGGTCAGCAAAACCAATGCCTTTCCAGCCTTATTTTGCAGAAAACTTGATATGGAGGTTTTTATCGAAAACGAGTGTAGGGAAAATGAAGCTGCAAATAACTGAATTATGACCATAAAGTCTCTCTTTTCAAAGCACGTCCTTGTTCCAGTCCGACAGATTATTTAGTGTGAATGATCAAAGCGCTGTTGGAAGCCTCTTAGAACTTGCTCTCAGGGAGAGGACGCTCAATTTAACGTACTGTCAACATGTGTGCCTAAAAGCAAATTCAAGAGAGATCGTCCTATACAAAGTGGTTATCACGATTGAGAGCCACTTGGAGCGCTTACGGAGTAACAGCTAGATTACGGAAACCGTTCTTAGATCGCACACCTGATATGGAGCAGAGTGATTCATGCTGAATTAGCTCCCCAAACTAAGGCCTGATAGGTACGGGGGTTTTCATTGAGCATTTTTTTTTCTCGGTTAGGTTGCAACTTGTGGAGGACTGGGAAAGAGAATAGGCCACAATTCCGCACAAATTCAAAATTCCCTTAGTACTGATTTTAAGCCATAGGGATATATAAGTGTGAATAATTGACCAGGGAAATCAAAAGAGACAGATCCGGAATGCCGGCGTCTCATTTAAAACCGCGGCTCTGTTAGGAATATACCTACAAACCCACGCCTGCCTAGACATTGGTATAGTAATTTACATGAAGAAAGCCATGCCAGTCAACAGTTTCTGAATTAGCTGGATGAACTCAGGCTCAGAGTCTCGCAGAATATTTCAAATATTTTATACAAAAGCGTGCCCAATCCATGTGGAGAAAAATGTTAAACACAAAAAAGCACGTAAATATCATTCAACTATTTGAGCAATTTATATAAACTAAACAAATACTTAGCAGAAAGATATGTATATAAACTGTTATTTTGTGTTTATTTCATTAGCTTATTACAAACGCAATTAATGACTAGGGGTCATTTAGGGTGACAATAAATGTTGGCAGTTGGCACGTGATTCATATTTCAGGCATAATACCGTAAGTACAACAAGAATTCCCTCCATATATGGCATATAGACGCATGTACATTTGCATTGTTCTGCTAGAATTTCAATAGCACGAATGCTGCGCATGCGCGCACACTCCCTCACTAATTCACTCAGCACCACCATTATTGGGCGATTGCCATTAGGTGCATTGCCAAATGGCAAGCAATAAACACGTCCGTATAATACGTGTATATATGTATGTACATACGCATTAGGGTGGGTCGAAAAACATACACAATTTTTGATACGAAAATTGTACTGTTGTAAAAATTTGAAAAATTGGTATTCCCACTCTTATTTTCAAAATTTCCAGCTCATTTCGCAAACTGAAGATATTGTCGCAGAGAACCACGATTTATTTTCTAGAATAAGGCACCTTTCAATACCTATACTATTTTCGTATCAAAAAAAAATTTTTGTTTTTCGACCCACCCTAATATGCATGCATTTGAGGGTATGTAGATTTGTTGCCGCATTCGTCACTCACGACCGCCCATTGTGTTGCTACCAAATAGTTGGTAATTGATTAAAGAAAATCTCACCTCACGTACGGTGAACAATTGCATTAATTAGATAAATAAATACAACTATTACCATGAAGTGTTGGGCTGATTTACTGTTTGAAATATGGTAAGGTCCATGGGGACAAATAAAGCGTGCTGACACTCTGTTTATTGAAGGTATGGAGTCCTTCAGAAAATCTACTTAAATCGAAGTTATATCTTAAAAGTTTTTTTTTGTTTTTATATTTAACTACTTACATGCATATGCACCTTAACTGTTTCTTCTGTGATTCATGAATGGAATTTCTTGCCATTTCTGTAATTTTTAACCTCTTTTCAAACTCCTCTTTAACTGTCTCTATAAAATTGCTTCTTCTCCTAACAAAACTTGCTTGTACGACAAAACTCCCACACAGATCGCATTGAGCTAAGAGTTAGCCTCAGCGTCATGAATGTAGGCATCGTTATTAAAAATTTATTTTATTTTCTTTTTTTTTTTGAAAAAATATTAAACTTAATTTTTTCCTATTTTATGTGGCATTTTTTCCATTGCAGTATTAAAATCAAAACTATAATTTGTTCATGTCACTCAAACACGCCTCAGACCCATAGTTGTCATAATAAAAATATATATCTTCTGAACATCGCAGCTGGTAGGCAGACAGGCATAAAATTTATGTACATATCCACAATTAAACAAAAACAAAAAAGTCACATAAGAAAATGCACATATGACACTTACTGCAGAATAGTTGCTACAATTTTGCCACATCCATACATGACTGTATTAAATTGCTAGCTATATGTGAATGAAGTTATACCCTCCATGAGCTGTGTACAGGAAAGTTTTCAATGTGTCGCCCTGGAAGTGGACATTAGTATTTTACGGTGCAAGGGCCGGACAACTTCGGAATCCGGTACCTTAACAGTTGGGGTTCCAATAAGCCATCTTACAAAAAATCTCAAGCTACTACTGTTGGCCGTTTGAATTGGGAACTGTTGCATAGGACGCATGACCAACGAACGAAATGGAAATTATCTTATGAAGATCTTTTTTGGATGAGGATCACGTACACCCTTTTAGGGTCTTAACATGTTTTGAGAGAGTACACGCCCGATGCCTTGATGGGGCTGACTAATTCAATGTTGTCTTCGAAAAAAACCAGCTTCATGGAAGGAAGACTACGTATGTGGCGATATTGGCAATTGGAAGATTGAGAAAAAATGATGGCTTCAGATGTTATGCTCTTCATTGCCTTTGTTGAAGTATGGAAAGCCGTTGTCCCTGACCACATACCCTTGTTGCTAAATCGCATAGTTACCATTTCTCTCTCGACCCAAGAAAGCTGGTCCCCACCGATGGAGGCTTAATATAACTCAGAGATCCTTAAGGTCGAAGAACTATCACCGCGCTAAAAGTGGCCATTAAGGGAGGACATTCTAAAAATCACCAACCAGTTTAGTGTTCGTAAAGTGATATCCATCATAGACGCCTTATGCAAGGGAAGGACTCGAGGGCAGTTGCTTTAGCAGCAGTGTCCTCTAGATCGCTTAGTGAACTTAGGTATTTTTGCGCACTTTGGGATTATCACCTCCGTACGAGCAGTAGCCAGCTCGACACACCAGCTGGCGTCATTAGTTCTTCATCTCTACAGTTGCTTTGACGAACACTGAAATGGTGGGCGACGAAACTAATATTACACCGTACAACAGCAAGAAAAGAAAGCTTTTTTAATAGAGCAAAGTTTATCAAGAGTTTGGGAGACTGGCAGGCATATTGTCGCAGTTTCAACGAGTTCAAGAGGGGGATTAGAAAGTCTAAAAGGGAATCGAATTTGCCTCGAATTCTGCGCAATCGAAAAGTTACATAGCTTTATAAGAGTTCTGCTGCTCCCACCTACCTGAAGAAGGTAGAAGGAGGGCATACTGAAAGCAATCTTGGAACATTATATCATCTAATAGGGGCAGCCCAGTCGTTGTTACATTGTTACAGCAGATAAGGTAGCATGCGCCATCAGATCCCTCACTTCCTTACATCTCCAAAGAACGATTGCTATAAGACATTTCTTGCCCTTCTGAATCTGCTTGGCAACACATCGTGGTCGTAGGCAAGTCCATCTCGGCGATCGGTGAGATGCTGTAATCTGCACTTAAAGAACTGGCAATTTGGTAGTTATGTTCACGAAGCGATGGACAACTTTCGAGATTCATCACTAAGTGGTGAAAAAAAATAAAAATTCCAGCAAAAGGAATACTGAATGGCTAAGAACGAAAGTGCTCATTTTGCTCTAGTCGTGTATGAGATCAGTTAGAAAGGATTTCAGCATACGACCAGAGAGAATATATTGTGTACACTCAGCACTAGTTAGCAACTTACTCTATATGTTGAGGATCCCTGCTAGCTCTTCGATACCACATACATATATAAACGTTCCCACGACAGTCGGGTGTACGTAACCGGAACGACCCAGATTTATACCTGGCCAAGGACTGTCACCCCAGCAACACTCCTTCAAAACTTTTTGGGGAATCTGTATGCTGTTACAACAACAACAACAACAACAACAACAACAACAACAACAACATAAAAAAAATCCCTAATGCGTCCTTGCAACCAGAGGTTTTCCAGGAAAGGAGAAAGCAGGCGACTACGGGGGTAAGGAAAAGAGAGAGAGACGTTTACCCTCAACAAAAACTCCGAATTTCAAAAGGTTTTCTAGACATCAAACTGAAATATAATAGTTAGTCTCATTCAACACTCGAAACCTCTAACGTCCTCTACATTTACTTAACTTGCGTTTATTACAATTTTGTGTAGGCAATTTGAGGTAACAGCTGTATGTACACGCAGCTTCAAGTTAGTTAGTTAGTTGAAAACACAAAAATATTTCGAACAAAGATACATCTCTTTTCTGCTGCAACTGTCTGTGTCTGTGCGTGTAATTGCTTAAATTTGTTTCAAGCACTTCGGCAAAGAAAAAAATCTGCAGCCCACAACATATAGCAGCCAACATTGGAACTCAAGCAAAATAAGGAAAAAGTTGATTTTCAAAATCAAGCTGTGAATTTAAATGACTTCGTTATTTTTGCTTGGCATACATACACAATACAAAGCAGCATATTCACAGCGATCGACCACATTTTTGCACTTCCTCACCAACTAATTCTGCACCGCTGTCGTTGGCTGCTGACTGCTTGCAACACTGCCGCAAGGATGTATGTATCGGTATGTAGTTGCAGTTACTCGTATGCATATAGGAACAAGTATGTACGCTATCTATCTGTTCGCGCCACTGCATGCGGCCATGGTCACACGCAGCCCAATAATAACCCAGCGGCCTAACAGCCAGCCCAACGAATCGGTCGACCAGTTAAAATGCGTGTCGAAAGCTGCAGAATTTCACATATAATTTTTGATATTTATTGCTGAATGCGCGCTCACTTGCCGCTATAAAGCTAAAGCGGCGTGCAAACTGCAACATCGGTGAATCTAAGCAGTTGGCTGGCTGGCTGCAGTCAAAGCCATCTTTTCGTTCTTTCTTTTTCTGTGCGATCTCTTATGGATGCCCACATGCATTTGCGCTGTTCGTGAGCTTATCCCTACCTATGTCAGTATGTATGTATGTATGTATGTACGTGTGTGAGTTCACATATCCTGCTGCTTGTCTTGGCCCGGCACGAAATGTGCAAATTACGTTACGCATATCAATCCACTTTAAATTACTTGGAATGTGTGATAATTCAGCGCAGCAAGGCACAATTCGGTTTTGATTAAGCAACGGATTAAGGTTGCGCATACCACCTGCGTACTTTGGAAATTGTCCAAAATACGGTTCGCATGTTCATGCTTGGGGTTTATATGTAGAAGGGCAGAAGGAAACATTGTTTTTTGTTTTGTTGTAATCACTTCTCCGTTGGTGTTTAATCACATTGCAACACCTGAAATTGAGCTGCGTTGCAGCGTTGTTGTTATTTGTTGCAGGGAGGAAATGCTCGTTATGCATGCATTTGTTTAAAGTTATTTACCATCATTATATTGAATCCTTTTGTTCCAGATTGAGCACAAAAATTTCAGATTACAAATACAAACACATGTACGTAAATATGTATGTATGCTTAAAATTTGATTCGTAATCCCTTTAGTAACGAATGTATTACGAATTCGAGAAAATGACGCAATTATATATTTCTTT
>NW_016162067.1:45719-45921 GCF_001687245.7 Rhagoletis zephyria | reverse complement strand
CGGTAACTGGACAATTTTTACAGTTACCAAGAAAACAATCCGCTGTGGGTTTGGAACAAACCATAGCTTCTAAATAATCTCTGTAAGTATCTCGGTAATCGAATTTTTTACGTAAAAATTCTTCTTTCAATCCTCTCATTTTTAATCGAATATTGCCATGTATTTTGCACACGCAAACATTGTGTGTACCTTTAGCACCCAC
>NW_016162067.1:34453-45694 GCF_001687245.7 Rhagoletis zephyria | reverse complement strand
TATATGTAATATACTACAAAAACAATGATGCTGTGCGTAATCTCAATTTTGTTGTATTTTCGGAGTACGAAAATCACGATGCAACTGGAGTGCACTTATATAATTCGAAGTTAATTCAATTTTTGAAAGACAAGTTTGGTGAACGAAACATTAAAAAAATTATATATTTTTCTGATGGAGCTGGATCTCAATACAAGAACAGATTCAATTTTTTAAATTTATTATTTCACGAAACAGATTTTTATGTACCAGCAGAATGGCATTTCTTCGCGACAGCGCACGGTAAAGGTGCTTGTGATGGTATAGGTGGTTGTGTAAAAAGAAACGCATACCGTGCCAGCTTGCAAGACAAAACAATAGTTACAACGAAAGGGCTTTTTGAATGGGCAAAATCTTATTTAAAAAAAATTTAATTTAATTTTTGTTCTTTAGATGAATATAAACAGCACGAAGAATATTTGAAGGAACGGTTTGCTACAGCGAAAACCATTAACGGAACCCATGCTTTTCATTCGTTCAAGCCGTGTGATAATAACTCTCTTGAGTGTAAAATTATTTCTAATTATTGTAAAAGTTCTAAAATGAAAGTTATTAAATCTGTAAAGAAATAAATTCTTACTGTTAATAAATATTTGATAATGTCATTTAATATTTGACGTAAAATTTAGCCTACAGAGCATAGAAGTATGTCCGAAAAGCTCGGTGTCAGGCGCAGCGCTCGGCCTAGTGCGTCCGCCTCGGCCGCTATATAACACGTTAAATCGATCAGATCTTTTTCTGGTAAGAGAGCACTAAAATTTTCTTGTGCAGTCATTTAGTTTATAGTTAAACGAATATTTTTGCAAAAAAAAAAATTTTTTTCTACAACACCGAGAAGTTAGTTAAATTACCATTTGTTTATTGTAACATTTATTATTTATAAACAAATTATATTTTTTTTACGTGAATTAATTTTTTTTCTGATCTCCTACTATTTCGCAACATACAATCCAATTTTTATTGAGATTCAATAATTATTTGCTGATATATTGAACTTTAAAAAAAAAGTTCTCTAAATTTTCAATCCCTGATAAGTTTTTGAAAAATTGAAATTTTCAAAAACCGTTTTAGGGCATTACTTTTAACTTATAAACCTTCCAAAATATGTTAATAGATACATAAAAATCGAATAGTAGATTTTTAGTGGCCCGCTTAAGAAATTTTGACTCTATATCACACTAAGCTGACTTTAACCTATATCACAGTTGATTTTGGGCACCATACCAGTAGCCCAGTTGGTCCAAATACAAAAAAAGCCAGTGTGCAACCATATAAATAAATAATTGAATAAATAAATAAAAAAACGCAAAAAAAACGTAGTCAAATAAATAAAAGTAGCAATAAATACAAAAATAATCACAATACGTCAGAATAAATAAATAAATAAGTAAATAGATCAATAAACTGTATGCCTATGATTCGCAGTCTTGTTACTGTGTAAACCAAGATTGTAAGTTAGAATTAACACAAGACCTAATCAGACATTAACATAAATGTACGTCGACACAAACCTAAACATGCGACCACAACAACCAATTGACCACAATAACTACATTGATCATACAAAAATCAAGCTACAAATATATCTTTGGCGTGGTATACTCCGACTTTCTTCCCGCTAGTATCACCAAGCTCATACATATAGTTCCCGATAGTTTTGAGGACTACACATTTAACTTGTTTTGGTGCTAGTTTCGCATTATAATTGTCTATTTGGGAACTCTGTCGGAAGTTTCTACGGTATACCACCTGCCCGATTTTGAATTTGACATCCCTACTTCTTGTGTTATATGCTTTGGCACTCTTTTCGTGCGCCAACTTCAGTTCTTTGATTACTTTGTCCCGTATAAGCTGTAACCGGTCTACATTGGAGTCAACCTGAGAATCCGCGTCCTTTATCGTGCCGAGCTTTCGGTATATCTCGTATGATGCACCATGTTGTATCATCGGCATACCGAAAGTCGCAAAATACGGGGAACAGTTGATCGCGGAATGGACTACGCTACGAAGTGCAAACGCAGCGTCACTGATGTGTTTATCCCAACTTTTCTGGTTGTCTTTTATATATGACCGCACCATCTGCAACACGGACCTGTTGACCCGCTCTGCAGCGTTACCTTGCGGCGAATAAAATGCTGTTTTAATATGCCTCGTGCCATATTTATCCAGAAAGCTGGAAAATATTTCCGAGGCAAATTGTTTGCCATTGTCAGAATGGATAAATTCCGGTACGCCAAATATATGAAAGACTTCTTTTTCTAGGAACTTTATAACCTCGGCANTGTTTTAATATGCCTCGTGCCATATTTATCCAGAAAGCTGGAAAATATTTCCGAGGCAAATTGTTTGCCATTGTCAGAATGGATAAATTCCGGTACGCCAAATATATGAAAAATTTCTTTTTCGAGGAATTTTATAACCTCGGCCGAAGTGGCTCTTCTCATAGGTTTCAAAAATATAAACTTAGAAAAGTGGTCAAGACAGACAAAAACAAAAACATTACCATCACAAGTACGTGGGTAAGGACCCATAAAGTCGATATACAAGCGTTGGAAAGGTCGTTCTGTTACGTGCTGATTACCCATCAATGGTTTATGGAATGCGTTCTTCGTTTTATTCCCTTTACAAACTTCACAGGCATTGACGTGTACTTGCACATCTCTCACCATACCCGGCCAGTAATACTTTTCTCGTACCCGTGCAAGTGTCTTGTGGATTCCACCATGGCCAGCCGAAGGTGAGTTGTGGGTGGCCTCCACNTCTCGTACCCGTGCAAGTGTCTTGTGGCTTCCACCATGGCCAGCTGAAGGTGAGCTGTGGGTGGCCTCCAATAACCCCTGTCGTAACTCCGACGGTACCCAAAGTTTCCAGGTCTGGTCCTCTTGAAGATCAACCCCCCTGTTAAATTGCGTCCGTTTGTACACATATCCGTCCGAAACACATAAGTCAGCCAGCTTGTCCTTGTTCTCGTTCACGGTCTTCCTTAGTTCGTTATACTCGTCCGAGTCGAAGTATGGTGATTCTAGGCAAATGTCCATCACCCTGTCATTTATCATAATTTCGTCCATATGCATCCGTGATAGCGTGTCTGGAACAATATATTGTGCCCCCTTTCGGTGCTGGATGTCAAAATCGTAGGCTTGGAGTTTCAGGCTCCATCTGGCCAGCCTACCAGAAAGGTCCTTTTGATTCATCAACCATTTTAGGCTGCCATGGTCAGTTATGGTCGTGAATGGCATACCTTCTACGTACGGCCTGAACATTTTTACGCTTATCATGGCTGCATAACATTCCAATTCGGTGATGCTATAGTTCTTTTGCGCTTTATTAAGCTTTGTCGACACATATGCTATAGGCCGTTCATTGTCTTGGTGGTCCAACTGAAATAACACCCCACCCACTCCGTCTTTTGATGCGTCACACTGTATGTAGAACCGTCTATCAGTCATGGTGAATTTCCTAATCTTGTCCTTGGTGAGACAGTCGTGCAGCGGAGCTGCGATGGTCGCGTAGTCTGGAATAAAACGACGGTACCAGCCTGACATACCTAGAAACCGTCGGAGCTGTTTAGGCGTCTTAGGCTCAGGGAAGTCCCTCACAANTTTCTTAATCTTGTCCTTGGTGAGACAGTCGTGCAGCGGAGCTGCGATGGTCGCGTAGTCTGGAATAAAACGACGGTACCAGCCTGACATACCTAGAAACCGTCGGAGCTGTTTAGGCGTCTTAGGCTCAGGGAAGTCCCTAACAGCTACAACCTTGTTCGCATCAGTTCGGATGCAACCATCACCCACAACATAACCAAGGTAACGAACCTCCTTATAGCAGAATTTCCTTTTTTCTACATTGATGGTTAATTTAGCCTCACGTAAGCAACGAGCGACCTTTTCCAACAAACACAAATGGGACCAAAAATCTACAGAACACACTAACAAGTCATTCAAATACACAAAAACACTTTCACGTAACGAAGCAGGTATTACTTTGTCCATGCGTCGGCACATTCTTTGTGCGGCATTGCATAGCCCGAAAGGCATAACGGTAAACTGGTAGAGAGGCCTGCCTGGAACAGTGAACGCCGTCTTCTCTCTAGATTTCTTTTCGAGCGGTATCTGCCAGAATGCATCTTTAAGATCGATAGCCGATATATAGCGCGTGTTTTGAAGGCGGCTAAGGATTCCATCTATGTGAGGCAGTGGATACGCATCTTTAACAGTCCGCGCATTTACTTTTCTGGCATCGAGGCAAAGGCGATTCTTGGTACCTTTCACGACCAAAGAGACAGGTGAGCTCCAACTACTATTGCTTTCCTCTATTACCCCCATACTAAGCATTCTGTCAAGTTCTTGGTACACTAATTTTTGTATTGCAGGTGAGATTGGATAGTGGCGTTGTTTCACTGGGATATTCTCATTTTCAACTTCAATAACATGCTCTTCTACATCTGTGTGGCCTAACCCTAGTACTGAAAAGGAAGGAAACTGCGCTTTGACTCCCTCTAACGCTACACTTTCCTCGTGCGTTAAAGTGTGTTGCACGGCGTCAAACGACAGGTCCCCCTCCACGGGTACGAGCTCTGAAACGGAAGTTTGTGCTGGACGTTTGGGTGCTCCTTTATTCACAACAGCCATGTCGAAAGCCTTCCAGAAGTATATCCCTAAATATACTTCTTGTTGCAAACNCTCTAACGCTACACTTTCCTCGTGCGTTAAAGTGTGTTGCACGGCGTCAAACGACAGGTCCGCCTCCACGGGTACGAGCTCTGAAACGGAAGTTTGTGCTGGACGTTGTGCTCCTTTATTCACAACAGCCATGTCGAAAGCCTTCCAGAAGTCTATCCCTAAATATACTTCTTGTTGCAAACCGGGGACTATTAGAAACTCAAGATCTCGCGTCAGGCCATCCCATAACACTGGGAGAGTTATTACTCCTGTAACTGACACTTCCCCACCGTTTGCGGTTCTTATATTCTGATTCCTCACTGGGAGAATACTATTCTCTCTACCATCTAAAAAGTTACTTGCATCCTTGCCCAAACAACTCGCCCCCGCGCCAGAATCAATGAGCGCTAACACCTCCCTGCCTCCTATCTTGGTTTCAGCAAAGAATCTGTTATCACCTTTAACCGTCACTATAGTTGACACTATCTTGCTATGGATTCTCTTATATAACTTCTTATTTTCTCTCATCTTCTCAATTTTCGTAAAATTCCTACTCTTAGCTTTCATTGCAATGCTCTCACAAAATATTCGTTTGCGTGCCGCCTCATAGTCCAATTTACGTTGGTGTAGACTCCTTCTGTCACAATTCTTACCCTCAGCATCTTCCTGCCTAACTACTTTACTGTCTTTTCTTTTTAGTCAGTTGGTATGCTGGTTGATTTCCGGGTGCTCCTTCCCCTGGCTGGGTTCCCGGCAATCTCCGCCAGCATCCCGTTTCCCTTTTCCGGCTTGTACACACAAACGACGTGTCCCCTCCGCAGCGAAGCAAACCATGTTGTGGAAAGACGACTTACAACGCTTCTCTTTAAGGGCTTCATTTGGATTTTTAACATAGAAATCTACAGGCATACCACAAGCAAAACACAACATAAGATGAAATGGGGACGGACAAAACGACTTGATAGTGGATTGGGGGCTTTTCACCGGCTGGAAAACTGGTGCGCTACTTTGGGGGCTGTTTGATTTAATGTTGGTGCTAGAATTACGTTCACCCGGTGCACGGTTCTTCAAGGGATTATTAAATGCCTCCAGAGATTTCGCTCCTAGTGTCCATCCAACAGTGGCAATTCTGGATAAGCCATTCGTTGATTGCCTTAGTTCTGCTCCGGTTTTCCTTCATTACCTTTTCTGCGCGCCTGCATTCAGTCTTCAATTCGGCCAGAGTATTCATCTGTGACGCGAACGTGAGATTTGCCAGGTACGGTTTCAAGTTTCCTTTCAGAATCCCCACTAATTCTTTTTCAGGAATTTTCTTTCGCAGGGCGAAACGTGAGATCATGGACTTCTCCGTAAAACTTCGTCAAACCCCTCTTGCGGTAGCTGCTTCCGTTCCATGATCTGTCTGATTATCTCGTAATCGGACTCCGGGGTTTTAAAGTGGGTGAGCAGCTCAGCTTTTAGCTCGAAGAATCCGAAATCCGGATCATCGGCGTGATCTTCGAGCACTTGCCAATACCACTTCAACGCGGAGCCCGTTACGAGACAATGGAAGTCAGTGAGAGCTGATAATAAGAGATCTCGTGCTGCGCTCTCATCTTCTCGATTCTGAAAAGGAAACTCTCAACCGTAATCCCTTCCCCGTCCCGTCGAATTTTATGTGCCACTTGTCTAAATCGACTTTCTTCCACTTTGGTGGCCCTTGCGCACTCTGGTCAACTCGTGCGACATCCTCATTAGCTCTTCGATGGAGCGTTTTCGTTACCTCTGTTTTCTGGCGTGAGATGCGATGGCCCAGTGCTTGAGCGGACGTCTCTATATCAGCGACCCTGTTGCTGAGGTCCGACATGTTAGTCCTCATGTTCCGAACCTCGTTCATACACTGCGCCATCATTCGTGTTGTTGCGCCATCATCGCCATCATGCGGCTCAGTTGCTCGACACTGGTCGCAGTTGAGGCTCGGTTCACTCCCTGGAGCCTTCGGACGTGTCAGCATCAGAGTCTCTTGCACGTGCACTCGACCTGGCCCATCGCTTCCAGCAGCACCTTGCAGGTCAGATTCAGACATCTCGAATAGCTGGTCTAATTTCCTAGAAAAACTATCAGATATAGTCGGTTCCGTTGGACTGTAGCTCCTGCTCGTTCGATTCACTTGCCGCTGGCGTGTAGCTTCTCTTTCCAGGGTACTAAAAATACGAGCTGAGCACCTGTTAAAAAGGTCTGTTGGGACGAAATCCACCGGATAAGGTATACCAGTATCTATTTGGGTAACAATGACCCGACCACTTGATTTTCTAACGCCCTTGCAGCGCTACGTGTAACCCTGCGGTTCGACTCTAGCAGACCTAATCCTCCTGTGACAACTCTGATCCTGGCCCTCACGTTCTCCCATTCACTCACACCTACTCACTCAGATCCAAATTAGAGCCGGTTCGACGACGATTTGTAACACACGGTCTAACAATGAAAAGTATCTCGTATCGCACTTCAAAGTACAAAAACAACTTTCAAAGAAAATCAAACTTTGAAACTAAGCAAATATTCACAAAACAAAAAAAAATTTAATTATTCAAGTGGAGGACTCTGAAAATTCAAAAGTTTAAAAAGATGAAGAAAAAAAATTCAAAGAATTCACAAATTTTCCTCGAAGGTAATTTCTAAGGCAAAAAAAAAAACGAAAACTCGCAAAACTCGAAACAAATCCAACTTAAACAAGATCGTTTAAGAAAGTTCCAGACAAAAATCAAAAATTCAGAAATTCAGTAATTTTAAAAAGGAGTACGTATGTTTTTATATAGGCTAGAAGTGGGGTAATTCACTATTAAGCCAATACATTTGTTATTATAAAAATGTAGAGTTGGAAGATATGTAGTGTAAAATAAATTATATATGTATATATCGATACGCACTTGTGTATATAAACTATCTAAGGAAAAAAACCAAAATTAAGGAAGTTCAAAAGGGTGATTTCTTCCGTTAGGTAAATTCAAACATGTTTTATTGATTTTGATTTTTTTTTTTTTTTTGTATACAGATATGTATGCACAATTAGGTACGTGTAAGAATAAGTTTATAAGTGTTCTTTATTTTATTATTATTTTGTTTTTTTTCTTTTCTTTTTGTTTGGTTTTCCTTCTAGTGATTTTGGTGTGAAGTGGTGATACATTTGGCAAGGTCATTATGTGAGTGTTATGTTAGTATGTCTTCGGTCCGGCGTCCAAGTCAACTAAAACCCCACTTTTGCACAGAAAAGTGCGGCACATCTACGTTCAGGATACTTGTCCCAAGCGTGGTTGCCACACTAAGCCCTACCCCTTGTGTCACCCCGCGTTAAGCCTCACGCTTATACAGTGCTCGACTGCATACGCGGTAGTNCGTTAAGCCTCACGCTTATATAGTGCTCGACTGCATACGCGGTAGCTTAACCGGATGCCTACACAATCGTCTCTAAACGTCTCCCAGTTGTACCATTTCCGCTCTTGGATACCACTCATACCCGTATTAAACTAGTAAGAGGAACTCCAAAAGAAGAAAGGGTACCCCACCCGCGTTTTGTCAATCAGGCACTTATCACTCTTGTCGAAACAAAATGATGCTGCCGTCGAGACCCTAATCAGTCCAAAGCGTAAAATGTAAAGAGTAAGCCAGGAAAAAAAAGAAAAGGAAGACACAAAAAAAATATAAAAAGTAGAAGAAAGCTGGAAAGGAGATTAGTTATTGAACAAAATTATGAGAAAAGAAAAGTTATTGGGCTATTCCGTTGGGCGCCATTGTTACGTGGATGCATGTTCGGTGAAGGCGAGGTGGCGCATAGGCATGGTGGCGTGCCCTAGCTAGCTCGTCGGATGGGTGGGTCGTTACCACCCACCTTACCTACACCCACATCAACAAAAAAAGTTTCTAGTCATGCCTAGTTATGCTAAGTGCAGTGAAAAAGTACGGCTGGAAAAGAAGAGAGGAAATACAATGTAGAAAGGCCAGTCCTGTCAGGTGGAGTCGTCCCTCCCCTCCTTCGTGAGTCCTACACGAAGCCATGGATGTTGCTGAGACTCCCACCGTTGAGCAACACCCCCTAATCCTGACATAGGTCCGTCTGTTCATCGGTCCATTTGTCCACTACCGGTCCGGTCAAGCGTCTATAACCACATGTCCCCTCCCAAGCCCACGTGTTTCACCCACACCAAAATAAGAACGGTTCTAGCACTCCGTATTTAGATTCCCTACTTCTCAACGAAAGAAATGTGTGTTGTTCATTTCTAATCGATGTTTTATTTCACCACCATGGACTTATACCTAATACAATAGTGAAATGTAACTTAATTTACGCAAAGGGAAATGTACTTAGTAAGAAGGAATCTAGGCCCTATAAGAATACGTTCAATTCACTAAATTTTCATTCGAGTTTAAAATCAATCAAAAAAATATTATATATATACATATATATTATAATGAAACTTCAGCCGCAAAAAAAAAAACAAAACCAAATAAAATTCAAACACAACAAAAAAAAAATTGAAGAATTCGTTCTAAACTTATATCTTGAAACAACCAAATGGGCATAAGCAGTATAAGTAGGTTTTATGATCCACCGTGCCAATAGTATCTTTTATTATTCTTAATTGCGCACGGATTTAACTATGTGCATAACTCTGCGTAAATCCAAATGTACATATATACATATGTATTTACGTTGATTGCACGACCGAAAACCAACAAACGGAAGTGCTCAATGGATCATACACCCGTATAGTTTACGCTCAAATAATAACTTCACTCACCTGGTCACTCCAGCGATGTTGGTACCAACATGCCGTTGCGAGCCTGTGTGGGAAAAGAGAGTGTACATACATATATGTGAGCCTGCCTGCCCTAGTGGTACTGAGTAATTTACTTTTATTTTCTTTGGCAGATCGGTCACTCGCTCGTGTTGGAGGGCATCGAGCGGTTCCAATTTACTATGGCCATCCAAACGCGAATGAATGGCAAACAAAATGTGCGCGTAAAAATCAAAAAGAAGTGTCGAGCAGCAAAAAAACTGAATAGATATTGTGCAAAAACATAAACTTAATGGAAGTATAATATTAAAAAGTAAAATCCGAAAGAAATCAGATATGTGCGCGTAAGTGACTCCAAATTGATTCCAAAGATTGGCGAACTCCGGTGCCAATTTATTATTACACAACCAAAAAAAAACCCCGGATTCAACGAATAGAAATACAAACAAACAAAAAAACAAAATGGAAAGGGCGAAAAACCAAGTAAAGGTAATTTAACTTCAATAATTCAAAGTGAGTATTACTAAACCTACACAATTATGTATATCTATTACTATAACGTAAATAAATCCCAATACCTAAAAAGAAGCACGTGGGTACAACCGCCCTCCCCCCCGCCACCCCGCTACATGTATGTGCTGACGGCACTGGCTTTAGGCGGCGGCGTCAAGCCGTTGACGTCGAGTCTCGCTCGTTGCTCTAATCGTCGCTCCTTTTTACTGCCCTTCTCCGGTGTCCTCCCTCGTTAATGACAGCGCCTTCCAATCAGTTGTCTTCTTTGCTTCCAACGCTGAGATCCCTCTCACTGGAGTATTCCTCCGTTCGTTTAGGTATCTATGTACACATGTATGAGCAACTACTTAGGCACGTCGCTCAGCTGTGCATCTCTATGTACTTGTCCAGCTGGTGTATACCGAACTTTGACCTAATTCTGGCTCACATACATACATACGTATTGGCGACAGCTGATCCAGTAGATGTTGCTGAGCTGCTAATGTTTCTGGTGTTAGTGATATTCCTGGTGTTGCTGATATTTCTGATGTTGCTGATATTCCTCGCAGGTGTTTAATATAAACGCTGGTTCAAGGTGTTGCTTGCGTTTTGTGCCTGTCCGTCCGCTATATAAGACCGCGATGAAACGCAACGGCACAGTTACGGAGTTGCAGTGTTCTAGTAAGAAAGTTTCTACAGTGCAGTGGGTGAAAGTGCGCGCGTTCAAACCGTTAAAGTGTTAATAAAAAAAGGGGTGTTACAAAAAAAAAACCCCAAACGGAAGATACCACGAAAAGTGGGTTTGCAAGAGGTACCGCCAGCTAAGACGGATTCCAAGCTACACCAGTTTCCCATCCAACCGCCGAAGGTCGAGGTAAGTCCAAGTTTTTGTGTATACATATGTACATGTGTGTGATCTAGCCTACACCACTGGGTAATAAGGGGTAGAGAAGATGAGTCACAGCATCCATCTACCAATTATCGACCCTGGTACCCACGAAGGGTGGAATCCACAGAAGTATGATGGCAACGTAAATCCGCAGACACTCAAGCATGAGCGCCTATGTGCTCATGCCCATGTGTACATGTATATATGTTTGTTCATATATGTGTATGCATGTACACATATATGTATGAGCGCTAGCGCCTAAGTGGCAAAAGTGACTAAAAGGTTATATTTTTCATTACAGGTCGCCAGTAAGAATTATATAAAGGAACCTCGCCCCCGGGTTTGGGGCAAAGGCGTATAAGTACACGCGATTGAGCACTTCACACACGGT
>NW_016162067.1:28854-33712 GCF_001687245.7 Rhagoletis zephyria | reverse complement strand
TTTTTCATATGCATTATTTCGGTTTTCAACCGAAACTGTGCATATATGCATTATTTCGGTTTTCTTCGTATGCATTATTTCGGTTTTTTTCATATGCATTATTTCGTATGCACAGTTTCCATATGCACAATTTCAGGGTACCACACACGCATCTAGACTTTCCCTGAGGGGAAAATCTCTAGTTCTGAACTGGGCGCTTCTAGTACATTTAGACCCAGTACTGGTTCGCGATAAATCTCTTTTGCAAGCAAGCAACTGGCGAATTTAACATGGCGATGTCCTAGGAAGTGTCAATTGCCCCCCGCTGCATCCCTTTTTCGATAGTTCCGGACTAGTCCTAAATTCTATAGCTCCGAACCAGTTCTAAAATCGACAGACGAAAGAAAAAGGTATTATGATTTTTAAATCTTTTCGGTTCTTCCCTGTGCGATTTTACATTATTTTCAAAGAAACATTTTTTCAAATTTGAAATTAAATTTGTTTGAATGATTGTAAGAAATGTACGTTTACATACCTTTGGCTGTAGCTGACTTTGCAGAGGTGATCCCTGTTATTGGTTAGATTCCAGACGGCCTCAAGATGTTAACATGTTAACACAAAGCTTTGTTTTGTATTACCAAACTATGAAATAGCATCTGCGAAGCACAGAATAGAAGCGTATTTGAACGAAAAAGCCGCCGAACACATATCTATGTAAAGTAAACAAGCCCCCGCTGCATCCCTTATTCGATAGTTCCGAAATAGTTCTAAATTCGACAAATAGGATCTAGTTCGTTCTGCATCCCTTTTTCTATAGTTCCGAACCATTTCTAAATTCGTCACTTTAGATATAGATTTCTAGTGAAAAAAACTGAAAAAATTAGTTTCTTAAAAGTACCACTTTTCGCCGATTTTGGACTGGTGGGGATCTAGTTCCTATCGGACTAGTTCCTTTTTGGCGATGAAGACCTAGTACGGAACTAGAAATTTGATTCACCAGTCCGCGGTTTCCCTGCAGGGTTACTACAAATGCGCCTTTCCACACATGCTGCGCAACATATTGAGACACACGCTTGTGGTACCAACATATGTATATTTGTGGCGCGATAGTGGTTGACAATGGCTATCGACCCAATAGGCTTGCGTAACAAGTCAAAGATTCAAAGTACAAAATTTTCATATAATGAAACTAGTCCATAGTTGTTGAGGACATGAGCCTCAATCTCTTAGAATAGTTTAAATCCTTTTTTTATTAATCTGCGTGCGGCTGGCAACTCTTTGGGCACACTATTGTGAATTAAATGAATTGATTTGTTTAAGTTGTCGTTGTAGCTGTATATACATAATAAAATAGTTAGTTGCTCTCCATCCATCGCCGCCGCCGCATCGCATTCCTCATTGTATATCGAAGTGAAAATCCGAATAAAACATATGAACTTAGTTTTAATATTAACTAAAATCCTCGGTGTTTGACCTTTTAAATTTCTCCAGCGCACCCTGCCTTATTTTGCTTTTTTTGCAATACCTAGTGCCTTTTCCTGCCTTTCTCGCTATTTTGTTTTGCCTTTTTTGTAATACCTAGTGCCTTTCCTGCCTTTTTCGCTATTTTATTTTGCCTTTTCCAGCCTATTTCGTTATTTTATTTTGCCTTTTTTATAGGTTTTTAGGTCCTTAAAATCCGTTCCCTGGTTATAAGACACAAATCTAAATTAAGCCTAGAAAACAAGATGTTGATTTTTAATATGATGATTAAACCTTGTTGGGCATATGAAATTGGGCTTTGGGGCACAGCGTGCAATTGTCAACAGACTTCAAAGACTGCACTCGAAAATTTTACGCGCCATGTGCGGAGCTCCGTGGTACGAATATCCACAAAGATCTTAATGTAAATACGGTCCATGAGGACATAAGAGGGCTAAGCACCAGTATGGTTAATGAACCATCCAAATCGACTAGCGATAGATCTTCTTAGCCCGAGATACGCAAGAAGACTAAAAGAAAGGATTTCTCCCATATTACTAAATGATGAGCAATATTATATATTTGGATATCCGCAATATAACAATGTCGGCTCTGGAACATGTATATTATATATCATGTATACCATATATCATGTATATAATTGGGCAATTCACAAGGTGTCGTATTTGTCGTGTTTGTCGTGAAGTCATGATATTTCATGACAGTTGTAAAAATGTTGTTATTGTTTTGTGAAGAAAAATAACACATGACGATACAACTCTGCAACCTATGTTTATTCGGTGTTATGTGAGGTTAAGTGCTGAGATATAATAAATAATCGTAACAGGTGTTCACAACCGTCGTGTTTTAACACAACTTTTGTTAGGAAAATATAACTTCACAACACCTTGTGAATTGCCCATATATGTATATCAAATGAAATGCCTAGAGAATTTCTCATGCATTCATTTCTTCGTTAAATTCTTAAACGAAATAAGTTTTCTCTATGCCCACGCACATATACACATACATTCATTATGTAAATAAAGACGCCTAAACGTATACCACAAATCTGTTTCTTTTCGTGTTGTATCTTTCAAGCATTTGTGCAAAGAAGTAATGTCGCAAAACTCAGAAACTTCAATGGACAATATCTCAGGTTTAAAACAAGATATCTCTTTAAGTTAAACAGCATTGTCAAGGGGAAGTATTTTGCTTTCAAATTATTTATTCAATTTTGTAAAAAAACAAACTATTCTTGATGAAAATACATGAAGAATATAGCAAAAAATCGGGTTTTTCGTGTGTTTAGGCCCAAATATCTCGAAAACCTAAGCCAATCGAGCAAAACTGATTTTGGATTCAGCCCAACGAAAACCTTTAGAAAAGTATAAGCTAGTCCCTGGGTCTGAACTTTTTTTAAATTCTGTAGGTCTGTGTAGTAGAAGAAAAATAATGTCGATATATAAAGTGGGCGTGGCACCTTCCATATGTGAGCGCGATTTTTCTTGTCTATGTATATTTTTTGATTTAAAGTTACCTACTATGTAGTACATTAAGGTCTCCACAGAAGTGGAATATAGAGATCTGCGTGCTTGCATTGACTTTCATTTATTTTTTTTTATCTATATATCCGGAAAGAATTTACTGTGCATTTAAATTCTTAAACATCCTTTTTCCAACACTATACTAAGTGGCAACACCCTCAACAAATAGCTGCGGTATAACACTTAAGAATGTCAAGTAGATCTGTCAGCTTAATGAGAGGAAAATTGTCAAGATCTACTTCCGGAAAAGATTTTTCTTTCTTTTCCTGCAGATCTTCAACGTGTCAAGTCGTGATATAAGACCGAGTTACATCTTTTCGCTGGTGCATGGTCACTATATATAAATCGGGTTTCATCCTAGTGCAAAGTGAAAATATAAATCTGATTTTCACAGAATTATAATTAATTAAAAATTTTTTAAAAGGGTTCGGTGACGTTTTCCCTAAAAGTAAGTGTTTCGGGTATTGCCAGAGCGCCCATGTGGACATACCCAGCGCCGACACCCCAGCTACGTTTATTGGAACGTATAGTGAGCAAGTACAATTTTCTGCCTCGCTAGCTAAATTCATCAGCTCGAGAAATCCCGAGAAGATATCTTGGCCAGACTCCAGAGCAGACACTCAACACGTGTGCCTAGTGTCAGCAATCTGCGAGCAGCGCCTTGCGTCTATTATGGCTAAGCTAAGCTAGCTAAACCAGACTCATCACCAATCAACCTCCATATGCCTATACCATAAAACTACCAAAATCAGCAGCGTAACACTGTAGATTATGAATTCCAATTAATTATGATTTTATCAGTTTATTAAGTTGCAAAAAGAGAAAAAATACTTAAAAATCTAACATTCCTTAAAAATAATTGTTTACAACTCTAAAAGTTAACTAAACTCTACTTAAAATACACCTAACATTTAATTTCGTCATAGATTGCCCTAGATTCTACTCTAAAATCTAAGGTGTAATTTACTAGGAATCTAAAAATGGAAAAAAATTAANAGTACCTTTGCTCTAAAAATCATGAAATTGCATTTTAAAATATAGCTAAGTTTAATTAAAATCGAATTAAAATCTCGACCCTAATGTAATTTACTTAGAACGTGAAGTGTACTAAATTACACTCACAAAATACGCTAAAATCGATTTACCTATTGAAATATATCAAAATTAATAATTTTACGTAAATCATAAAGTAAATAACTATTAATGATTATCTAATATTTAATGTACATATATAAAATTAACTAAACTAAAGTTAGTGAAATAACTTATCGAAGCATGCATGTGGTTGAATTTTGCTGCATTTTAATTTTGCTACATGCTTATATCTATACTAATTATATAAAGAGAAGCCCCTTTTTTGTAACAGGTAATCTCGCGAACGGCTGGTCCGATTTTCATGAAATTTTGTATACAAATAGCTTTCGGTAACCACCATGTTTTAGGCAAAAAAAATTTTACTTTTTTTCGGGTAGGTGGACCAGGGATCGGCCTATTCGAAAAAATCGTGTTATAGTCCGATTTGCTTAAAATATAGTACGTAATTAGCTTTTTAGCATATATTAGCATATATGACCCACTTTTTTCGGGAAGTGGCCCAGGGACCGATCTATTCGAAAAAATCGAATTTACGGTCCGATTTGCTTAAAATTCGGTACGTAAGTGGTTTTTTAGCATGTGTTAGGATATATGGTCAATTTTTTCCGAGAAGTGGACCAGGGACTGATCTATTCGAAGAAATCGTATTTATGGTCCGATTTGCTTAAAATTCGGTACGTAAGTGGTTTTTTAGCATGTGAAGCTTATAGATTCCTGTTTTCCAATTTTCATGCAATTTCGAATATAAATAGCTTTAAGTAACGACCATATCAAGG
>NW_016162067.1:0-20456 GCF_001687245.7 Rhagoletis zephyria | reverse complement strand
GTAAAGCTTCTAGGACATTCACTATAGAACCGGGTCATTGTTGCCGCCAGGGAGTGAAGAGGAAAAAATTTATTTCGCTTTGCGAATAACCGTGCTATGAAATGCCGCACAACTGGAGAATTTCAAGAACGGATATAACACTTTCCTTAGGTTATTTAAAGCGGCAAATGACCACCAAACCTTAATCTTAGCAGACAAATGTGCCAATGAAAATCGTAAACGTGAATTGTTGGTGAAAATGTTGGACCAAAAAGTTTCAATAAAATATATAAAAACTTTGGGCGGGACGAAGTTCGCCGGGTCTGCTAGTATGTACATATATTGTAATTTGAATCAACAAACATATTTATATATATACATGCATAAAAGAAAATTTCCAACTAGAATTTTAACCTGATAAGAGAGCCATTGTACGTAGCATTTTAGCTAGCCAACGCAAATCATCAGGCGCCTGCTGTCAACGTTGGAGAACAACAAACCGTAAGTGCTCTTAATTGTCACTCTCTTATTTTTTGTATTTCTTAATTTCATAATGTATAAGTACGTATGTAAAGGGAGAGTAAGTACCATGAAAATAATGTGAATATTAGCATATACCTAGGTACACATTGAGTTTTCATCACGTTACTCTCTTCTTTTTTTACATCTGTCAAGGTTTTATTTGGTCAACATCGGTTTAGACGTTGCCACTGTAGATTTTTTTTTTTGTTCTTTAATATTTTGTTTATAAGAGATTGTAATATCAAATTCTAATAGGAATTTTTATAGAATTTTGCCGGCTAATTTCCTCTTGAAATGTATTAGTATTAGAGTTAAGAGGCTAAATCATTATTACCCATATATGAATTTGTACGGTTTCGTAATTAAGTTTTACAAATTATTAAATATGTAACCTTAGTGAATTTAAAATGAATCGGTGCTAATTTTATTTAGGAGATTGTGAGGTGACTTAGGCCCTCGTTTAGGAATGGCTGGGTTCGGAGATGGTAACCAAAGGTATACCTCGATTGGTTGGGTAGGGGAGTGAAGAGAAGCGGATGTTAAAGCTTCTCCAGTTCGAACAGTGGCATTTCCGGCTTTCATAATTTCCGTCCTTCCGTATTTATTATTGGGTTTTTGAGGGTAAAAGGGTTATTTTCGCGTTCCGTCTGATATTAATATGTATGTGCATGAAGTTTTTTTGTAATGATAGTCCTTGTGCATAAGTGGCAAACAAGAACCACCCCGATCCGGCGAGCTCAGACCTGGCTAGAACTAGCATGCACGCTTAGCCATGTACAAGACTCTCGTCAAAGACGATTATTATTAATACAAAATGGCGCCCAACGTGGGGCCCCTAAACGGTTTATATCCTTAGGGTTCTCCTCTTATTTGAATTTGAAAGTTTCGGTGTCGAATTGCTGGATTCGGAATTTAGTTGCAATTAAGGCCTTTGAGTTATTTGGCTAACCAACCAGTAGAAATTTTTCAATATCCAATTGATTTAACGAGTTGCGGAATTAGTGCATTTTAATGTTTATACGTTAAGCTAACCTTTCTCAATTTTAATCAGATTTTATTTTTCTTTTGTTTGCGTGGCGTTGGAATTATGACAACTAGTGATTACCGGTTCCGTACCAGTCAAAGCAACAAAATGTTTATGGGGAAATAAATTCACTTAATGTGAAATTATCAAATGATTACCTTGGAGTATGGATACCTGTTATATCGAATTTATTTTAATGCAAAATTACTCCTAATTTTGTACTTCTTTATAAATGGAAATGCTAAATCGAACTGTTTTCTTCTACGAACGAAGGCTAAAACAAAAGTCATCCTCACAATCTTTCTTTTTATGAACATATATCCACTTTAAACTATATAATTTAGGTTTTTTTTGGTTTATTAAATTCGAGGCACATCAGAATTCTACAAAAATTTAAGAATTTTTTTTGTATATTTCAACGGTATTTTTTTTGTTCACGAGCAATTGTTTAAAAAAGATAATAAAAATCAAAATGTCAGCACGGCATAGCACAGAAAATTTGGTGAATTTGAGCAGTCAGCAGGGTACATGTACGATATGTAACGAGGAAATGACTGAAGAGAATGGTTGCACTACTCCTTGCGAACATGCATTTCATCGAGCCTGTATACGTAGATGGTTGTCAGAAAATGATGCTTGTCCTTTGTGTAGGCGCTCGTGCGATAGTCATTCTTTGAAAAGTTTCACGGAACAAGATCCGACCACGGCGTTAGATATATTTGCCAGTCAAGGTGCAATACCAAGACCAGAGGGTCGAATGACCAGGTCCAGAGCAAATAACAATGAGCTGTATTCGAACAATCGTGGATCGAACCATAGCAATTGGCGTGGCAGGAATCGTGGTTTAAACCAGACGCGTAATCAACGGCAATCCGATAGTCAAGGTGCTGGTCCAAATAACATTCAAACTCTAATAGAAGACACCTTTAGAGTATATGAAGAACGGTCTGCTAGGCAAATGCGAGAAGAAATAGGTAGGGCAGTCGCAGTTTCGCTAGGGAATTATTTTAACAATCTTAATCTGAATGTTCCTCGTAATGAAGACACTGACCCCAATAGATTAGGAGCCCAAAATGTAACTATATCCGGCCAGGAGAGGAACTCGAATGGTAATTTTGTACGTTCTCGTGCTGATGCTGATACTCTTTCGTCGTCAGTAGCTGCAAAAATCGTATCTAGTTGGAAGTTATCTTTCGATGGGTCCTTAGACAGTATTACGGTAGACGAGTTTATATACAGAGTAAATGCTTTAACTCGCTCCACTTTGCGTGGTGATTTCGGTTTACTATGCCAAAATATTCATGTACTCTTTGAAGGCAAAGCAAAGCGCTGGTTTTGGCGTTACCATCGTTCCACCAATGAACTTGATTGGCCTGATATATGTCACGACATGCGTAGATACTTCAAAGACTTCACAACAGATTTTGATATTAAAGAAGCTATTCGCAATAGAAAGCAAAAGAGTGGTGAATCTTTTGAAACCTATCTTGATTCTATTATGAATATAGCAGATGGCTTACGCAGCCCTTTGACTGAGCATGAATTGGTTGAGACTATCATCCGAAATTTGCACTCTGACATTCGCTTAGAACTACTACATCTTGATATTCATACAATATCCGAGCTTCGTAGAGCTTGTCGACGGCGGGAGAATCTCTTTGCAGAGATTCAAGGAAAATCTCAACAACCGAAACAGTTTTATGGGCAGAGGAGACAAGTATCGGAAGTAGAGGTTGACACAATACTTCCAAGTGACGAAGTTTCTGCGATCGAAGGCAACCGTACATCCAACCCCGTGGCACAGAAGAAATGCTGGAACTGTGCTGAAACCGGTCACAATTACAAAAGTTGCATCAAACCAAGGCGTGTTTTCTGCTACGGTTGTGGGTTGATTGCCTTTTTTCTACCCAACTGCCCGAAGTGTAACGATCCGGAAAACAGGGTCAGGGATGTCGGCAACAGGACCAGGCATCCCCACCGATAATCGGATCCAAAGATTTGAATATTCCTGTAACAATTCTAAAAAGTGATATGAAGATATCACCCGCTTCTCCGAAATTGTACCCTTTAAAACCATTTCATGAGCGACTAATAGCGTATCGACAGACGCGTGAAAAGATTTTTAAACGTACACGATCGGCGGACAGAGCTACAAATTTTTGGTCGACAATTAAGTCGAGGCAAAAACACTTAAATTCAATTTCACAGATTTTTCAGCAACCCAATGATCTTAGACCGTATGCATCCGTAAAAATTTTAGATAAAACATATCTGGGCTTACTTGATTCAGGCGCCTCAGTAAGCTGCATAGGCGCTGATCTTGCCAGGGAACTGTTAGCTGAAAACAAGGGAGTTAAAAGAATAAGTTCTTGTGTTGGAACAGCTGACGGATCAAAGCAGGATATCGCTGGAATCATAAAGCTTAGAGTCACCTACAAATCCGCGTCTCATCAGCTCGAATTCTATTTAATACCTTCCCTAGTTCAAAACCTTTACCTCGGGATTGACTTTTGGAAAATATTCAAAATTGCAACAAATGTCGTTAGCGAGATTGAAACGAGCGAAACAGATGCCAACAAGCACCTTCTGTCTTATCAACAGCAATGTGCCCTGAATTCCGCTGTATCATGTTTCCCAAAGTTTGAAGTGCATGGACTTGGCAAAACTGCACTTGTGGAGCATGTCATTGATGTTGGTGATGCCAAACCCGTTAAACAACGGCATTTTCCGGTTTCGCCGGCAGTGGAGAAGCTTATGTGCGACGAAATCGACCGTTTGCTATCGCTCGGAGTTATAGAAGAATCGAACAGTCCCTGGCATATCCTCTGCCTCACATCGAGGGCATATTGTCAAGACTACCTCAAGCGGAATTCATCTCTAGCCTGGATTTGAAAGATGCCTTCTGGCAAATCCCTCTAGAGATGAATTCTCGCGAAAAAACGGCTTTCACCATTCCTAATCGACCACTATATCAGTTTACTGTAATGCCGTTCGGTCTGTGCAATGCGCCTCAGACGATGTGTAGGCTGATGGATCGTGTTATCCCCTATCACCTAAAAGAGAAAGTCTTTGTTTATTTAGATGACCTTCTGCTGGTATCTGAGAGCTTCGAGTCGCATGTGGAGCTACTGAAGGAAGTCGCCGATCATATTCGCAGAGCTGGTCTCACGATCAATATCGCTAAAAGCAAGTTTTGCTTAAATGAAGTGCGCTACCTCGGCTACGTTGTTGGACAAGGCACTTTGAAGACAGACGAATGCAAAGTTTCAGCCATAGCAGACTACCCTGTACCGAAAACTGTGAAGCAGCTTCGCAGATTTTTGGGTATGGCAGGCTGGTATAGAAGGTTTTTAGCCAATTTTGCGGAAGTGACACATCCTCTAACCGAGCTTCTGAAGAAAGCTAAATCTTTCACCTGGTCAGGCGAAGCGCAGAAGTCCTTTGACGAAATTAAAAATAAACTTACAACTGCCCCTTTTTTAGCAAATCCTGACTTTGGTAAACCTTTCATCATACAGTGTGACGCAAGCCAACTTGGTGTAGGGGCTGTTCTAGCGCAAGAAAATAATGAAGGCGTGGAAATACCCATTGCTTACATGTCCCAAAAGTTTAATAAGGCTCAACAAAACTATTCGGTGGCAGAACGTGAGTGTTTGGCGGCAGTATTGGCCATTAAAAAGTTTCGGGCCTATGTGGAAGGGCAAAGGTTTACAGTTATCACCGATCATGCGAGCCTGCGTTGGCTAATGAACCAAACCGACTTAAGTGGGCGATTGGCTCGTTGGGCTTTGAAGTTCCAAGCTTTCGATTTCTCAATTCAGCACAGAAAGGGCAGCGCAAATGTTGTACCATACGCACTGTCACGCATTCACTGGGAAGATGAATTTGTTTCTGCATTGGAAGTCGATTATGCGCCCGATATTAATCTATCTTCGGAAGCGTTTGATGAGCCAGATTATGTGGAATTGAAGAAAAAAAAAAAAGGAACATCCTGGAATATATCCAGATTTTAAAATTTCTGAGAGATTTGTTTATCATCGCACTGAATTTTATTCCGGCGACTCGTTGAAAGAGAATGCTGCTTGGAAACTGGTTGTTCCGAAATCTCTACGACCTGAAGTTCTGAAACAGCACATGATATTCCCACCAGTGCGCATGGAGGTTTGGCAAAAACCGCGGAAAGGGTGCGTCGCTATTTCTATTGGCCTGGGTTGTATCGTTCTGTAAATGGGTATGTCAGCAACTGCCAAGTATGCAAAATGACCAAACATCCAACCAAAATTCTCCGTCCACCAATGGGGAAATTTACACCAGTGGAAAGAATTTTCCAGTGACTGTATGTTGATCTAATAGGTCAATTTCCTAGGTCGAAAAATGGCTATATAGGCATTTTGATTGTTTTAGACCACATGTCGAAATTAAGCTTTTTATGCCCCTTAAAAAAGTTCACAACCGGTGCGATTATAAATTTCCTTAAAGAACAAATATTTGATGTATTCGGCGTGCCAGAATTCATTGTAAGCGACAATGGCAGCCAGTTCAGGTCAAAAGATTTTGAAGCATTTTTGACCAAATGTGGGATCAAACATACACTAACCGCAGTATACTCTCCTCAGAGCAACGCCTCAGAGCGCTTAAATCGCTCCATAAACGCTGCTTTGAGAGCGTACATTCAAAAGGATCAGCGCGACTGGGATTGTCACCTGAGCAGTATAAATGCGGCACTCCGGAACTCCTTCAACCAATCCCCAGGCTATAGTCCTTACTTTGTTCTATTTGGTCAACATATGATAACGCACGGCGATACTTACGAACTCCTGAAAACCATTCACATGACAACCGAAGGCTTAACAGAAGCAAATATAACACGTTTCGACAAAATTTTAAGTATGCGCGATTATGTTCGTGAAAATTTGAAGAAGGCTTATGATCGTAACGAGCATAAATATAACTTAAGGTCGCGAGAAATAAAATATATAGTAGGGCAAAACATTTTAATTCGAAGCTAGCAAAAACTTTTCTCAGGGCTAGGGTTCGAGAGAGACTAGGTTCATCCTATTACGTTTTAGAAGATTTAGAAGGAAAACTTATAGGTACATATCACGCTAAGGATATGCAGCCTTGTTGACCATGTCGCCTTTTTCAGCTTTCGTGTTAAAATATATGTTCCATATAGTTTACCCGAAACCTGCCCTGTGAGTGCGATTTTTCTTGTCTATGTATATTTTTTGATTTGAAGTTACCTACTATGTAGTACATTAAGGTCTCCACAGAAGTGGAATATAGAGATCTGCGTGCTTGCATTGAGTTTCATTTATTTTTTTTTAATCTATATATCCGGAAAGAATTTACTGTGCATTTAAATTCTTAAACATCCTTTTTCCAACACTATACTAAGTGGCAACACCCTCAACAAATAGCTGCGGAATAACACTTAAAAATGTCAAGTAGATCTGTCAGCTTAATGAGAGGAAAATTGTCAAGATCTACTTCCGGAAAAGATTTTTCTTTCTTTTCCTGCAGATCTTCAACGTGTCAAGTCGTGATATAAGACCGAGTTACATCTTTTCGCTGGTGCATGGTCACTATATATAAATCGGGTTTCATCCTAGTGCAAAGTGAAAATATAAATCTGATTTTCACAGAATTATAATTAATTAAAAATTTTGTAAAAGGGTTCGGTGACGTTTTCCCTAAAAGTAAGTGTTTCGGGTATGCCCACGTGGACGTACCCAGTGCCGACACCCCAGCTACGTTTCTTGGAACGTATAGTGAGCAAGTACAATTTTCTGCCTCGCTAGCTAAATTGTAGATTATGTAGATATGTAGATTATGAATTCCACTTAATTATGATTTGATCAGTTTATTAAGTTGCAAAAAGAGAAAACATAATTAAAAATCTAACATTCCTTAAAAATAATTGTTCACAACTCTAAAAATTAACTAAACTCTACCTAAACTACACCTAACATTTAATTTCGTCATAGGTTGCACTAGATTCTACTCTAAAATCTAAGGTGTAATTTACTAGGAATCTAAAAATGGAAAAAATTACAAATATAACTACGAATTTGTCACTAAACTCTATTTAATCTACTTAAATTGCTACATGCGATACGGATTATTCTTAAATCTTAAGTACCTTTGCTCTAAAAATCATGAAATTGCATTTTAAAATATAGCTAAGTTTAATTAAAATCGAATTAAAATCTCGACCCTAATGTAATTTACTTAGAACGTGAAGTGTACTAAATTACACTCACAAAATACGCTAAAATCGATTTACCTATTGAAATATATCAAAATTAATAATTTTACGTAAATCATAAAGTAAATAACTATTAATGATTATCTAATATTTAATGTACATATATAAAATTAACTAAACTAAAGTTAGTGAAATAACTTATCGAAGCATGCATGTGGTTGAATTTTGCTGCATTTTAATTTTGCTACATGCTTATATATGTACATATATTGTAATTTGAATGAACAAACATATTTATGAATATTAGGACGTTACTCTCTTCTTTCTTTACATCTGTCAACGTTTTGTTTGGTCAACATCGGTTTAGACGTTGCCACTGTCGATTTTTTTGTTGCTCTTTAATATTTTTTTTTTATAAGAGATTGTAATATCAAATTCTAATTGGAATTTTTATAGAATTTTGCTGGCTAATTTCCTCTTGAAATGTATTAGTATTAGTGTTAAGAGGCTAAATCATTATTACCCATATATGAATTTGAACAGTTTCGTAATTAAGTTTTACAAATTAATAAATAAGTAGCCTTAGTGAATTTAAAATGAATCGGTGCTAATTTTATTTAGGAGATTGTGAGGTGACTTAGGCCTTCGTTTAGGAATGGCTGGGTTCGGAGATGGTAACCAAAGGTATACCTCGATTGGTTGGGTAGGGGAGTGAAGAGAAGCGGATGTTAAAGCTTCTCCAGTTCGAACAGTGGCATTTCCGGCTTTCATAATTTCCGTCCTTCCGTATTTATTATTGGGTTTTTAGGGGTAAAAGGGTTATTTTCGCGTTCCGTCTGATATTAATATGTATGTGCATGAAGTTTTTTTGTAATGATAGTCCTTGTGCATAAGTGGCAAGAAAAACCACCCCGATCCGGCGAGCTCAGACCTGGCTAGAACTGGCATGCACGCTTAGCCATGTACAAGACTCTCGTCGCGATTATTATTAATACACGTACAAACTGAAGTTTTTACACAACATATCTCTGGAAGTATTCATCGCAGAGTGATGCAACTTAGTATATTCTTCTTCTTCTTCTTTATTGGCTCTGTAACCGCCTAAGCTATTTTGGCCGAGTCCAAAACATAACCCCTGTCATTTATCTTATGTGACAACTGGCGCCAATTGGAAATATCAAGTGAAGCCAAGTCCTTCTCCACCTGGTTTTTTCAACACAGAGGAGGCCTTCCCCTTTTTTGTTACTCGCATCGCGGCCCGCGTTGAATATTTTCAGAGCAGGAGAATTTCTGTTCATTCGAAAAACATGGCCAAGCCAGCGGAGCCGCTGAGTTTTAATTCGCTGCTGTCGTTGTAAAGCTCATACAGCTCATCGTTGAATCGTCTGCGCTAATCACTATCGCGTAAAGGTCCGTACACCTTTCGCAGAATATTTCTCTCGAAAACTCCAAGAGCCCGTTCATAAGGTATCCATACCTCCGCGCCAAACAACAGGACTGGCATGATGAGTGACTTATAGAGTGTGATCTTTGTACGACGAGAGAGGACTTTAATCCTGAATTGCCTACTCAGTCCAAAGTAGCACTTGTTGGCAAGAGTGATTCTCCGTTGGATTTCAAGGCTGACATTATTATTGGTGTTAATGCTGGTTCCCAAATAAATTAAGTCGTCTACGTTTTCAAACTTGTAACTATCAACAGTAACGTGTGTGCCAACACGCGTATGCTCTGACTGTTTGTGTGATGACAGGAGCTACTTCGGTTTGTCCTCGTTCCCCACCAGACATATTCGCTTTGCCTATCTATCGAATCCCGAGAAGGCAGAACAGACGTATCCCTTGTTTTTACCGATAATATCGATATAGTCGACATACGCCAGCAATTGTATGCTCTTGTAAGGTATTGTGCCTGAGCGGTTCAAGTCTGCGGCGCTTATCATCTTCTCAAACATCTGATTAAAGAAATCACACGAAATGAAGTCACCTTGTCTGAAACCTCGTTTGGTATCAACCGTCCCGGAGAGGTCCTTCGCAATTCTGACAGAGTATTGCTCAACGTAATTGTACACAGCCGTATTAGTTTTTCGGGGATACAAAATCCAGACATCGCAGCATAAAGACAATTTCTCTTCGTACTGTCGAAAGCGGCTTTGAAATCGACAAATAGATTGTGTGTGTCGATCCTATTCTCGCGGGTCTTTTCCAATATTTAGCGTATTGTGAATACCCGATCTATGGTGGATTTGCCAGGCCTAAAGCCACACTTATAACGTCCAATCAGTTCGATGACGGTGGGCTTCAGCCTTTCGCACATTACACTCGATAACTCCTTATAACCTATGCTGAAGGCCGATCCCGCGGTAGTTGGCGCGAATGGCGAGGTCACTTCCTTGTGGATTGGGCAGAGCACACTTAAATTCCAGTCATCGGACATGCATTCATCTGACCATGTTCTGCATAAGAGCTGATGCATGCACATCATCAGCTTCTCGTCGCAGTACTTGAAACGCTCGGCTGGCAGGCCGTCAGCTCCAGCAGCTTTGTGGTTTTTCAGTCGCGTAATCGCTAATCGTACCTCGTCATAGTCAGGCGGTGGGACATCGACTCCATCGTCTTCGACGAAGGGCTCGGGTTCGTCTTGTCAACTACTTTCAGCGCTGATGCTATTCAGTAGGGTGGAAAAGTGCTCCCTTCATAATTTCAGTACATTCTGGACATCAGTCTCTAGGTCGTCATGGTTGTTCTTACAGAAGTTCGCCTTGGTTTTGAAACCTTCTGTAAGTCGCCTAACCGTCTGATAAATTTTCGGGCGTTTTTTCTGTCGGCCTGCATCTCAAGCTCTTCGCACTCACGTATTTCGGCCTCTCTTTTCTTATTGCGGCAAATACGTCTCGCTTTTTTCTTCAGCTCCCTATAGGCGGCGTCTTCTTTCTCTGCGGCTTCTTGACATTCCTCATCGTACCAGTGGTTCTTTCGGGCTCGCTGAAATCCAACTACTTTTTCGGCAGCGGAACTTAATGATCTGGAAATGTGGTTTCACTGCTCGCGTATGTCGGATTGTTGAAGAGTGCTCTCAGAGAGCAGGTATGTGAGTCGAGTGGCGAACAAATTGGCCGTCTGTTGTGATTGCAGCTTTTCCACGCTGAACAAAAAGATAGTGGTCCGAGTCGATGTTTGCTCCTCGGAGTGTACGTACGTCTAAAACCCTGGGAGCATGCCTTCCGTCTATCACCACATGGTCGAATTGTTTTCTCGTTTTTCGATCTGGAGACAGCCATGTAGCTTGGTGGATTTTCTTATGCCCATGTTTGGATCCTGCGAAGTCGATCTTCTATAGTCCGTTATCAGACATTTTATCGTAGAGGCGGAATTTTCCCTTCCTTGCTCACGTTGGCTTTAAAATCGCCGAGCACGGTTTCGATATCGTGTCGGGGGCAGTGCTCATATGTACGAGCGCTCATAGAAGAGATACCTGGACGCCACGTCCTTCTTTTCCATCGGGGTATGGACGCAGATGTGCGAAATGTTGAAGAATCTCGCTTTGATGGGGATTGTGGCTAGACGTTCGTCCACCGGGGTGCCTGCCATACAAACGGAATTTCTCATACCACATATACATTCTAGTGTGAGAAATTCAGTTTCTAGGGGAGGTGCCCCGGCCCCTTAATATATCGAAATTATTTTTCTTCCATTATCATCCTTGGAAGGTCTGGAGAAGGTGTCAGAAAAAAAGGGTTTCAAAATATACATTAGTATTTTTTAATTAAATATATCTTATGGAAAAGTGTTTATGAATAACTTTTTAAATAACTGCAGGCATTTGAAATTAATGTCTGGTATTTTCCAAAAAAGGGGAAGCATTCAAACGTAAAAATGTTTTTCTTTCAGTTTTCAATAATAATAATAAATAAAAAAAATTAACCTTTTTACAAAATTGCCACGGATAGAACGACGCGAAGTTTAATTATCTTTTAAATATTTAAAAAAAAGAAACTTGAAATATTTGGGCTCCCAAAATTGATTTGTCCGCAGCAACCTGTTTTACCCCACTGTGCATCGTGGGCTCGTCTGCTTTTATATGCATATGTGTATATCAAGTCTTCGTTGATAATATGATCACTTCGTTTGATAAATAATGAAATTTTGAATACCGTTCCGAGTTTCGCGCCAGAGGCAGTAACCTCTGGCAATACGAATAACACACTAAGGACAGCAAGTGGGCTGTGCACCCGTGCAATTCAGAAGCTTGTTTGGCTCGTAGATTTCGAACCGAATGGTTCGACCGGGCAGGATGTTCAATATTATACATGATTAGTTGGCATCCCTATTGTATTTCATTGTTCAATATAAATAGTTATCGATTTTGTTATATTTTTTTACCATCTCTAATAAAAGAAAGGACCTCATGTTTTTTTTTTGGTTTTTGGATAACCTCAACGTACAACGGCTTAGCTACAAATATAAAGCAAAAAGGTATAAACAGTTAGCAGTTAAAGGAAAATCGTAAAAAAATATAAAGCAAAAAGTTATAAACAGTTAAGACATACAGTGACTTTAAAAAGATATAAAATTAATAAATAAAGCAATCATGTTGACCCCCTTCATCTTTACAACAAAAAATAGAAAGCAAAAAATAGTAACACAAAAAAAGTTATAAACAATTATAAACAGTTAAGCTCTAAGTGACTTTGGTAAAAAAAGGAAAAAAAATATAAAATAAAATAAATAAATAAAAGCAATCATCTTTACCCCCATCATCTTTACAACAAAAAATAGAAAGTAAAAAATAGCAACACAAAAAAAGTTATAAACAGTTACAAACAGTTAAGCTCTAAGTGACTTTGGTAAAAAAGGGGAAAAAATATAAATTAAAAGAAATAAATAAAAGCAATCATCTTTACCCCCATCATCTTTACAACAAAAAATAGAGAACAAAAAATAGTAACAAACAGTTAAGCTCTAAGTGACTTTGGTAACAATATAAAATAAATAAATAAATAAAAGCAATCATCTTTACCCTCATCATCTTTGCCCGTCATCTTTACACCCATCTTTATCTCCATTGTGGAAAACCAGTAAGGAATGATGCAGATCCCGAAGGAATTATTACTATTCCTTTCCCTCAAACTTCTTCTGCGCAATGGCTCAGTCGAGGTGCTCGACTACTCTCAAGCAGAAATCGTTACCATCGAGAATGGCATCGGAAAGGTGCAAACAGGTATCTACATACATAATCCTCTATTACATCAACCTAACCGAATATTCCTGCATACTGGAAGACATAAATAGCCACTTCATAAGAAAGAAATAAGAGGAATAAGAGGAAATAAAAATAACTAATGTTAACATTAGACACATAGCACCCAAAAATAGAAGTAAATAATCAATAAATTTTATAGGATCAGCCCTGAAATGGGTCGCAGTAAACCTCGACCATGATGACCTCATGGCTATCAATAGTAAATTCGAGGAAGTTGTTGAAAACAACAACCAGCAACTAATAAACAATAGAAACATCTTTGATAAAATTAAAAATATTACGCAAGTAAGTAATATCATACTAAAAACGATGTACAATAGTAACGAACTTCTAACCTCGTTGATACTCGAGTATAAGTTTAAGTTTGATATAATAAAAGAAGAAATTGAGAATATTAACAGAGCAATACATCTTACCAAGGCTAATGTTATAAATAGTTTTATAATTTCCAACCAAGATGCTCAGAAAATTAACGAGATATTTATAAAAGAAAATATGACATTTGGATCGTTAGAGGAATCGTTGAATTTTGCTGACGTTCAAATCGCTATGAATGAAAGTTTAATAATTTATGTAATAAAGATACCAAAAACGGAAGACCAAATATGTAACTGTATTCTAATGAAACCAATAAGTAGGGATTGAAGGATCTTGAAACTGAAGTTTGAAAATGTGTTAAAGTGTAGAGGAAAGTATTTTGGAATTTTAAAAGATTGCAAGAAATAAATAATGTAAAAATATGTAAGCAAGATCAAATCAAAGATTTGGAAAATGAGAACTGTATTACAAATTTAATTAAAAGTAAGCCTTTCGATTGCATTGTGACGAATAGTGACCATGTCAATAATATCGATGAAATAAAAACAGGGCTAATCTTGTTAAATAATTTTAATGGAAATCTGACCAACAAAAATGTAACAAGTCACGTAAAAGGGTCATATCTTGTAAGGTATTTCAACGAAACCATAAAGATTAATAACCTAAGTTTTACTGCTCTGGAAGCACATAGCCTGAGACCGTTGCCTCCACTAATCCAGCATTCGAATTCACGCTCAAAGTTTGAGGAGGTTCTCTCTCTTAAGCTCATGAAGGAGCTAAATATTAGGAATATAAAAAAAATAAGTTCCCTAAACCTTTTGGTAAAATCCACTATGGTTACAGACTTTGGGATATTGGCCATAATTATAGCCATAATTGCAATATTTAAATGCAAGAGGAGCAGAAGCTCCGAAATAATCATCCATAAACCACAGTCTATACAAATGGCGGAAATACAAAATATTCGTCACAGGAGTCTTAACGACATTCCATTTTTTTAAAATAGTCCGATCGGGGACGATTAGAATTTCGGAGGGAGGAGTTAATACCATACTTTGTTAAAGCCATTTCCACACAATCAGCAAATTATCATGCGATTCCTTTCCCATATAAATCCACCGGCAAAACGCTCGCATATTTTGGGATCATATTGCAACCAACAATGCACGCGCATCCGCCGTCTTAGCTAAGGAAATTAAACACCTTAGTTGAGCGAAAAACGCGCAACTAACAAACCAAAAACTTCAGGTGAGGGAAACACGCGCAATCCCCATTCTGCTGACCAGGCATCTTTGGTCACGTAGGCCGGCTCAGGCTTAGGTTAGTTTGTAAGCGGTAGCTTAAAGATAAGTTAGTCTTGAACTCACTCGCGAGCTAAAGGCACATAGTGCCGCCTAATAAAGTTTGGAATAAATAAAGATTAAAACTTAAACTTAAATCTCGCGTTTTATTTTATATACAGTCTTGCTGGTGACAACATAAAACACCTCATAATGACGCAACATTCTACAAGGAATACTGAAATTAATTTTACCTAACAGTACGGGACAATCAACAGTGCCTGAGATTATGTCAAATAGAAAAGAGGTTGATAAAAGTTTTCGTCTGTTGTGCAGTGTCATTAGGTTGATCAACTGACAGCGAGAGCTATACTCAGGCTTAGGTTCAGAGAAGTGCAGAGAGCGTAGGCAAACCGGATAAACGCTTTCTGTACAGATTCTAATCGATTTATATGTTTTTGGCGGTAAGGCCTCCAAATGAAAACGGCATACTCTAATATCGAACAGACAAAGGACGAATACAATAGTTTCAAAGTGTACGGATCTGAAAACGAAGAACTATTGCGCCGTAAAAACGCGAGCATCGAGTAAGATTTAGAGACAACATAATTAACATGTGTAACAAAACTAAATTTTGCATCAAAATATACCCCCAGGTCTTTGACCTCATTTACCGAGCCTAGATGTGTTGACGAAATACAATAGGTGTTACGGATAGGATTATGAAGCTTAGAAAACGTCATTTGGTGGCATTTCTTAATGTTAAGCGGCAGTTTGTTTTTAGTGCACCAAAGGTACAACATATCGAGCTCCGCTTGCAGGTTACTTGAGTCTCAAGCATTTTTTTATAACCGAGTAGGTTTTTAAATAATCCGCATACATTAGGAATTTAGCTGAAGAAAAGCACGATTCTATGTCATTCACAAATAGAATGAAAAGCAGCGGACCCAGTATACTTCGCTGGGGGATACCAGAGGTTGGAACAAATGCGTTAGAATAAATGTCATCAATAACGACATAGCTTTGTCTACCGTGCAGGTAAGATTCAATCCATCGTAGGAACACAAAGTGAAAGCCCAGCTTGAAAAGTTTGATAAGCAGAATTTTATGTGAGATTCTGTCAAAGGCTTTAGAAAAATCGGTATAATATATTGTATCAACCTGACAGTCCATTTGAAAGGCAGCAAAACAATCATCCGAGAATACCGCTAGATTGGTTAAAGTCGATCTTCCCGTTACAAAACCGTGCTGATTGATAGAAATTGACTGCCTGAGGTTGAAAGAAATTTTGTCTTTTATGATGCACTCAAGTAACTTAAGTACTGTGGATAATTTTGAAATAGGCCTATAATTTTTACGTCACATTTATTACCACTTTTGAACGTAGGGGTAATTGAAGCTAACTTCCAATCGTTAATAACTCTACCCGCGGATAGAGATTTGTTGAAAATTTCTGTCAGTGGCTTAACTAACGATTGAAAGTTTTTGAGTAGGGTAACAGAAAATCCATCCACGTCAGTCTGTGAGGATATTTTTAATTTGTCAATACCCTTTAGCGTATCTTCCTCAGTAATAGCCAAACAGCCAAAGTTAAAAAATGACTCAGAGGCACAAACATTCGCGGTGTCCGGGTCGACGATATAATCATCATCTACTACGAAATTCGACGCAAAGAAATCTGCAAAAAGAGCTAGCTTTTTTGTCATTGTAAAAAACCAACGTGGGGATATTAGAAACACCTTTTTTTTACTTTAAAATGGTCCAAAAATTTTTCGGGTTTACTTTAATATTATTTTCAAAATTTTGCACATAACTCTTATATCGCACCTTAATAAGCTTATAAAATTTATATTTGTATGTAGTATATAACTCATAATGCCTTGGATTATTTAACATATTGAACTTTTTGAAAAATTTATTTCTAAGGTTCTTTAGACGATTGAGCTCTCTCGAGGACCATGGGCGTTTATAAGGATGCTTTGAATTAATAGGAACATGTTGTTTACATATTTCAAGTATTTTTAAATACTCTAAAACAGTTGGCAACATCACCACCCCCTATGATAATGTCCCAATTTATTCCAGATAAGAGATAATTTAAAGTCTGAAAATTACAACGGTTATGGTTAAAAGACATCTTAGGATTCTCCCTAGGAATCTCAAAAAACTCTATAGACTCAACTTCTAATATAAGTGGAGAGTGATGTAAGTTAGGCGCGGAAATAGCTGACGGCGGGAGATATAACTTAAACTTAATATCATGACTTAGACAAATAAGATCTAGTAGACGATTCAAAGTATTATGGAAAATATTAACTTGAACTAGCTCAATACCCAAGAAATTATCAACTAAATATGTTTCTGACGAATTACTCACATTAGTGGGACTTAAAAATAAATTATTGTTTAAAACGGCCCAATTTAAATTATTTAGATTGTAGGCTCCTAACACAAAGCTTACGTTCTCCAGTCTCGTTGTGAAGCGCTAGTATATTGTCTACGTGAGCTTTGTAGGTTGATTCATCACTGCATGGCGGTATGTAGGACACACAGATGTGAGTTAGACCGAAATTACTGTTAAGGCGCACACAAAGTTGATCAAACAGAGAGTTATCATCATTTAGTGGGACGGAAAATGCTAGTAGATTACATCGCGTAGCTAAGGTGTACTTATAGCTACGCGATGTAATCTACTAGCTTTTTCCGTCCCACTAAAGGATGATAACTCTCCTCTACTAAGACCCGTTTTGTTCGGATCTCTGTCTTTACGAAAAACATCATACAATTTTGGATCAAAAAACTCGGCGTCAAAAAATTGAGCATTAAGCCAAGTTTCAGTAATTACGAATATATCATACTCACAAAGTGAGCTTAATATACGTACATCCTCTGCTTGGTTCTAAGACCTGAAGCATTTTGAAAATATATTTTTATGATCTTGTTGGCCGATGAATTATTAGAGGGTATTTCTAAGTTTCTTGCATTTGTTGTACACATGGGCGTAGCCATATATATAAAATAGTACCCTGACAAGCCGGCTTAATAGGGTCGAGCCCCCACTCCCCCTCAATTTCATTCTGGCTACGCCGATTGTTGTACACCTTTTTGAAAAACACGGAACGGGCGAACAGTCACATTCACTGGCCAAAGGTTCGGATTTAGCAATTTATCGTATGCGCTTAGTGGAATACCTAGCTTAAAATTTATACTATTCAAAGTTCAGACAGGTGTATCCTTCTTTACTAGCTTATAGCATAATAGTGAATTTTTATTCACAACAGCATGTTTCACTACAAAATCCCGGATGTTATCTTCCGTTACGGAGGTCGAAAATGAGGACAGGTGCAACCATTTACGTCGTAACGCAGCATCATGAGCTACAACAACCAACTCCGAATTCGCACTTGCATTGGTGCCCATGACGAGAAATTGATTTTTTTGTTTCTTTTTATTCGCCTCCTTGGACCACTGTGCATTGTTTACCTCAGCAGCATCTGAATTTACAGCATTCACAGCATTAAGCGCGGCTTGGGCATGTCTCTACCATAGCTTCCAAAAGGACGCGAACCCAGCAACAACCGGAAGCTCCCCTACATACGGTCAGTCTTCCGCGCCTAGAACTCTGTGGAGCAGTACTTCTGCCCAAGCTCCTAACCCAGGCACGGCCCAATTAGATCTGCAAAAGGCTACCGTATATTTATGGTGCGACTCGTCCATCGTACTTGCTTGCCTGGAATCTTCTGAAAACTCAGATTAAGAAGTTTGAAATTTTGTTGAAAATTTGTTGAATTTTCCTAAATTTTGTACAAAGTTTGAAACTTTAATTTTATATGGCTTTAGTTATATGCAGCATGAAAACTAATTTTATGAAAAATTAACAAAAAAATGTTAGCTTGAAATTTGATTCATATTTGATAGCATATTTTTGGTAAAAATACAACTTCTGTCACATCCCACCAGTTCGAATGCTTGCTTCTTTAGTTTTCTTTTATCCTATGAGCCTCTTTCTAAAACCGTGGAAGCCTTTTACATATGTTTTTGACGCGCAAATCAATTTCACCGGAATTCACATTTGTTATATCTGACAATACCTCTAATAGATGTCCCATTTTATGTTTAATAAAAATTAAATTAAATTGTTAAATTTTTATTTTATTTTCAAAGGTTAAAACCCGAATGAATTGACACAAAAATTTTCAACTCAAAATTGATCGTGTAAAAACAAATATAAGATATTTCATTGATTCAAGGTATAATAACAACAAGTGTTTAACAACAAGTAACGTGTATCACTACACTACTCCCCTCTTCCAAAAACTTTCATATCTAACAAATTAAAAGTAACTTGCTTCGTCTTGCTGGATGAACTAAGTTTACTTCCGTCCAAAAATGCAGGCTTAACTCGGTCTATAGAAATATTTACTAATTTATTGTGATAATTAATTTTGAACTACTTCGGTGTCTTTTCTATAACCTCGAACGGTCGTTCATATGGTACCTGTAAACCAGTTCTTTTCCTATCAGTTCTTACTAAAAGAAATTTGCAATTATATAAATCTCTTGGAATATAAAGAAGTGAATCTTTATGATGACATACTTTCGATGCATAATTTTTGAGATTTTGCTTTAATTTATTCAGTACATCGTATGAATCAAAATTTGATTCAGACCGAACTACCATTTGCGAAGGAAGCCTTAAATTTTCGCCATATAACATCTCAGCTGCTGTAGCGTAAATGTCCTCTTTGTAGGATGATCGCAAACCCAACAATACTATACCATCTGCTTGCGTTTCCACTAGCCGTAATTGATGCCTTTAGTTGCCTGTGAAAACGTTCGACCATTCCGTTAGCTTGAGGATGGTAGGCAGTGGTTGTAATCTTATGACTTCCTAAAAGCTTTCAGTAAAAATCTGAGAAGTAAACTGTGTGCCCTGATCTGTTGTAATTGTCAGTGGGACACCAAAACGTGAAACAAACTCGCGGAAGAAAGTGTCTGCAACACTTTCCGCCGCAATATTTCGAAGTGGATATGCTTCTGGCCAACGGGAATTTCTATCGATAACAGTTAAAATAAATTTAAAATCGTGGGATGGGGGAAGAGGTCTAACGATATCCAAATGTATGTGCTCAAAACATCCTTTTGGAATTGGTATTTTCGAAACTTGAGATTTGGTATGTCTATAAATTTTACATTTTAAACAGTTAACACACTCTTTTGTCCACTGGTTTGTAGTTGTGTTCATCCCTGGCCAAACATATCTAATTGTGATCAACCGACGTGTTGCCTTAATACTTACATGAGCTATATTATGTAATTTCTCAAAAACTAATTTTCGTAACGTTTGCGGGACATATGGCCTTGTTGAACTAAGTGACGTTTCACACCAAATTTGAATATTTAAGGAGGGTATTGCTATTAACTCTAGTCTATGCCTACAATTTTGATCATCTACTAATAATTTAATTTCTTTATCTTTGTTTTGTTCATCAAATAATTTTCTTAAGTTCAGGTCAGTAGCTTCTAATGCTGTAACTTCAGGAATCCTCGATAATGCGTCTGCAACACAATTTAAATCTCCTTTTATGTGTTTAATATCACTAGTAAATTGAGATATGAATTCTAACTGTCTTGTTTGCCTTGGGCTTCTCTCTACTTGTGATTTCATAGTAAATGTAAGCGGCTTGTGATCTTTATATATTGCAAAATATGTACCTTCTAACCATTGTCTGAAATGTTTAATAGTTAGATAAATAGCAAGTAACTCTCTATCAAAAGTACTATATTTACATTCGGACGGGCTTAGTTTCTTTGAATACAATGCAAGCGGTTCCTTAGAATATTTATCTTCCTGTTGGGGAACACC
>NW_016162065.1:38997-45932 GCF_001687245.7 Rhagoletis zephyria | reverse complement strand
TTCATGGAGTACTGGATCAGAGCTATTATAAAAAGTGAATCAAGTGTTTTGTTTTTCTCTCTGGGAGAGCAACTGAGAAAAGTTCTGAACGCTTTTGAGTTGTGAACTCAACTTCAAATTTAGTTCAGAACTAGAACAGAACGATGACACTTTTAAATTTTTAGAGAAGACTTAAATATATGCTAATAAAATCTGTAAAAGTTTTCGAAATTTCGAAAAAAGCATTGGTGACATATTTTTTTAATAAGAAAAATAAGTGGTTTTCAATAAGTTTCCATTTTGCAATTTTTTACCGACTAGTTATTGCTAGTTGCCATCAAGTTCTTAGCCAATGTAATTAAGTCCAATTATGAGTTATTATGCAACTTCTGATTCATGTATGTTAAATTCAGTACAAAGCTGCTTGCGGATCTACATACTAATGCATGTATGTATATAGTTTTAGACTGCTGAAAGCAAGCATTAGGCTAATATGATGATTCATCTATATACTACTAGTTTATAATATAAACACAAGAGCAAAGTGTATAAATAGCTAAAGCAATGCAAGAGTAGAAGGATAAGAAATGTCTAATATGTACAACATATATAAATTGCAATAACTACAAAAATACAAAAAGGATTAATGAAAGTAAATTAAAACTTTAAATAATGTTTCGCCATTTTTTTTATCTATTTTTGGCTTCAAGGTGGTAAGATTTTGTAGTTGAAAAATTATATCATGTGGATATGTAACGACACTGGATTGACCTTGATAACCAAGGTGAACAATATTATATTATATAAACGCAATATCGATAAAAACAAAGAAATTACGATAAAATATTGCGGACGTTTTTGTTATGATGATATCTTAGCTCTTAAGGCTGCATTAGTGGTGCCTTACCATACCCATAACCATAACCATAGCAATTAAATGTTCCGATAAAACGTACGCGCAGCTCTATAAACGATTATAACCAATAGGTGCCATACTATAAGACCATATACATAGCCATAACCCTAGGTATATACAGTCGGTCAATAAAGTTTAGGTACAGCGAATTTTTTACAATACGGGCAACTATTTTTTTAATAATTTATTTTTCGATAAATTTTTATAAAAATATGGTTAATTCTACAACAAAAAACCAAAAGAATTAGAGTTCCAAACCTTGTGCAAAATTAAAGAAAATTTTGCAAAATTGCATTCAAATATTTCACTTTTTATTTACGCTCTCTAGAAAAAAGTTGAGTATGCAGTTTTTTAGCCCATTCAATTTTAGTATAACAAAGTGCAAGTTTGAGGTAGCTGGGACTGATCATTGATTTATAGCAATTTTTTTTGTTGAAGGTGTCGCTCATTTTCTCCGTATAAAATAATGTTTGATAATTTTTTTTTTACGAAAAAAATGTGCGACACCTTCAACAAAAAAATTCCCCGAAAATCAATGCTAAGTCCTAGCTTCCTCATATTTGCACATTATTATACTAAAATTGAATGGGCTAAAACTGCATACTCAACTTTTTTCTAGAGAGCGTAAATAAAAAGTGCAATATTTGAATGAAATTTTGCAGTATTTTCTTTAATTTTGCACAAAGTTTGGAACTTTGAATTTTGGGGTTTTTGTTGTAGAATTAACCATATTTTTATAAAAAATTCGCGAAAAATAAAATATTTAAAAAATAGAGGCCATATTGTAAAAAATTCGCTGTACCTAAACTTTATTGACTGACTGTATGTACTTACGTTTATGGAATTTCTCACCCGTACTGCAAAACTGAAAATTAATCTATACTATGTATGTATGTTGTGTTAACATTATTAAGTGTTTTTATTCAACAAATCCATCAAAACATAAATAATAGAAAAACATTAAAGTAATACCCATCCAAAAACTCCATGTACTCATCTAAGTATTCTTCGTTTCCGAAGGGTTCCCCAAGTTGGAGCCTGCAAGAAAAATTCATTATTTTTTCTATGTTTTGACCAACAGTTTCTCATTATCTTTCACTTTACAGCACTGCACTTTTGGAGAGTGTGGTCTTGTTCTGGCTAATGCCAATATCCGTGGTAGCAAAATCTTGCCGCAGGCTTCCCGCCATTTTTGTCTTACAAACGGAAGCGCTGGAACTTTAAACAGCTTTTTACCGTCTTCCCCGCAACTAATTTTTCTTCTTATTATTAAAAAAAAAAAATTATTTTAATATTGGCTTGTCGATCAAATTCTTTTAAGACAACAATTTAATTATAATTTTTCATTTGGTAGCTTGATTTTGATGAAAATGTCATAATCCCAGCAAAAGTCATGGCTGCTAATGTCATTAAGTGAATCTACCTTCTTTTTTCTACCATGGTACTAAATAAGTTAGAGCTGAGGGAGATTTTCCCATAGAATTTTCACCTTGGTACAGTTAAAAATGTATGTATGTAGGTACAGTATTCCCCGCTTAGTTGCACTTCAAAAATTGCAAAGTTTTTAGTACAATTAAGCGGGGAATCAAATAAGGGGGAAACTATAGCACATATTTTTAGTCAAATATGCGCGGAAACCAATTAACCGGTGTCAGTTAAGCGAGGACCTATATTGTGTTTCAAATAGTATGTATTTCAAAATTCTGTTTACCCATTTTTTTGTCTAAAACATTTACTCATTTGAATTGTGATTTTGTATTAAATATTTTTATTTTGTATTACATGAACATAATTATAAGGTAATAAAAAAGTAAGACTTTTTTGTTGCATTCCGTTACAAAGTAATGTTAAATTTTACGACAAAAAAGCTTAAAGGATACATTTATCATGTTACACAACAATGAAAATTGGAAAATAGTGAAATTTAGATAATGCGAGAGCAATTTGGTTTTAAAAACAAACAATTTACCTACACCAATTTGCAAAAAAAAATACACGAGAACATTTTAATAATATGATTTCTGTATTATAAAATTAACTTTTATTTACTATTAACACGCAGAACAAAATATATTCAAACATTTTTATAAATAAAAAGATTATAAAAAAATTCTATCTTAGAAAACATTTCAAATCCATTTATTTTTTTATGAGTAATCTATAAAACTGTTATTTAAGTTCAAATAGAGGTGCTTGTGCTGAAGAAAATTTCGATAATTAATATTTAATCACAAAAATGTGCTGAATGTGCACCATATTTTAAATATACCTAGTTTTATATATACATATGTACGTACATGTACATATATATTTACATTAATGCTTACATGTATGTAACCATGCGCGGGCATTAATATAATTTACTTTTATTTTTGATGAAAGACGTGCACGTTTCAAGAATATTGTTTGAAATATAAGGGGCTGCTTTTAAGTGCATGGATAAAAAATAAATAATTTACACTGTTGTTGAAAAAGTAATGGATATAAGTAATTTAAAAGCTTTTACCAAAACTCATAAAATTTATAGCTTCGGCTCTTACGCGGCTGTGGCTAACACAAAAAAAAAATTAAGTATTATCGGAGAGAAACAAAAAAAAATGAAATAAAAATATAACGATTTAAGCACGATAACGGCTAAAACACTGCCATGCTAATTTATTGAAAAGGCGTTTTTTTTAATATATTTTTTTTTGTGGTAACACAGTCTTTCGCCTCTGAATCCGAATTTGAAGTCCAGAATAATGGCGAATTCTTATGAGGGGGTATGGATTTTACAAATACAAAAATTACATGCATTTTTTTCTTGCTTTTAGTGGGCCATTGCCAAATTTCAGCCTTTCTTCCCTGAAGGAAGAAGAGGGGAAAAATAAACAAATACTCTCACGTTTCACTCACTCAGCAAAGAAATAAAAAAAATGTTGACGACAGGTGCGTTCGTCTAAAAGTCCAGATTTATCCAACAATGAAATTCTTGAGACTAAGCCGGCTCCAGGTACTTCAGGTTTAGCATGTTTTACAGGATTTACAGAAAAACCTGTTTTCGCCATTATTTAATAAGCCATGTGAAAGGTGTCGTACGGCAATAGCTTCCTGTAAAATTCTGTAAATTCCTGCCAGTCCTGAAGTACATCGAAACCGGTTAATATTGAAGTATGTATTCTCTCTCAATGGGAGATGCTTTCAAATTTTTACACGAACTCAAAAGCTGCAGAAACTTGCGAAGTTTCACTGCCAGCCGGGGTGTATGATTGCATTTCAAACAACAAATTTTTCTACAATTAATTTTTTTTTTGGGGGGAAAAACAAAACTTTTACGTATATCTCTCCTTATTCAATCGGGTTTCATATTTCGACTATGGTTGCTACTGCACGCGATTACGAATACAGTCTCTTCAGCCGACTACACTTTCAAATCATCGGAATAATTATGTTTATTTAAGGTGGTTTACGAAGGTGTTCTAAGTGTCGCATTTCTTATGTAGTAAAGTTTTTAATGGCTCAATAAATGTTAAGAGGACTTGAAACCACAACCACACTATTTTTTAACATTTACTTACTTTTTTCATTAGCAAAGCGCTGGAGTTTATACATTTTCAAATTTAACGAACTTGTTTATTCAAATTAGTGTCGACAAAAGTGCAACCATGTTCCAAATCCTGCACGCAAATTCTTACTGGCAGGAAGAATTGCAGCTTCACCTCAAAATGAAATGTCAGTTTGTTCTCTCAATTTGCCCTTGCAAGTTTTTTGGTCGCAAACGCGATTTGACGAAATATTAAAAATAAAACAGTGATAATTCATAGCCAAATAACTATTCACGCATCATTCGCCTTGGTCAAAATTCAAAAGTCGGCCGGACTCTTTATTTCTAACCTCGCTATTCGCTATCGCTAATTTTAATCATCAAAAATCTCCAAAATAATAGCAAGTGCGCCTAACAACATGCAAAATCTAGTTACTTGCCCCTCATACTGCCAGATTATTCTGTTCACACATTGCATCTGTTACTTTTCCATGTTGTATACTTTTAGGTCTAACCTATTTTTCATTTATAGAATTTTGGCGACGCAAATTTTGCCTAGCGATTGTCAAAATCTTACTGCGGAAAGCTAAAATATGGGCCAATATAATATTTTTGTGCTTATAAATTTTAAGCCACTGAAGTCAGAACTGAACAATTACCACGTTTGGTATTTCTAACCTCAAACAATTACTTTGAAATTCTTCACTTCAGATTCTGATTCAGTTACGCTTGTTGAACAAAAATGTTATTTTGTAGGACTGCCTAGCATTCATTTTTAAACAAACTCCAAGAAAATTATAAAAAAAAAAAGAAAAATGAAGAAAGCTAAGTTGCTATAATAGCGGTTTTATAACAATATCTTATGATTTATTTAGATATTAAATATTGTATTTTTTGTTTCCTTTTCTAGCCTAATGTTAAACAAAAAAATATTAAAAATAAAATGTTAATAAGTCACAATAACATTGACAAAAAAATATTTAGCAACACCCTTTCAAGGAGTAAATTTTATTTTATTTGTTGTTTATAATTTTTCGATTCAAGTAATCTATGTAGTTGGTTTTTTTAATTTTTTAATATTTTTTAAATATATTTATTATTTTAGTATGCACTTTTTATTAATTTGGTTTTGTATTTTTTTTTTAATTTGAATTTTTAAGAGCCTTTTTCGAGCTGAATTTAAACTAAAACAAAAAAGCTACTTCCCCAACATTCTTTGTTTGCAGCCCCTATACTTCGCTGAGAATTTGATTTTTAATATCAACAATAAATGTCCATATGTAACTGTATTTAGTTTTCTACTTCAAATTTACTTTATTAAATTGCATAATTTTATTTCATAATTCGTTGAATATTTCATTTGTTTCTGTTAGACGCCCCGCGCCACCAATTAAGCCTGTTTTCATAAATTATTTACATAGAAACTATTTATGTATGCACTTTATGGACGTGTGTGTGATTGCTCGTTGCCAACTCTATTTAGTTTTATTTTTCATTAAATTGTATATTCATTTATTTATTTATTTTTTTTATTAAACATACACGCTTACGTAAAAACTACATACATACTTTTGCCTTCTTATATATAACACATAAAAAATGTATTATTTAAATATTATAATTTTGATTTTGCTTTCTTGTGTCTTTTTAGTTAGTAGTTTACTTCACTTTACAAGCACATTGTAACTATTAATGTTTCTTATTATTACATACATTTACATATTTTTATTTACTTCTTTGAGCTAAGAACTATGCACATTACACATTTTAAACACTAGTCCCTGTACTTCAACTATCACTATTGTTAGGACTGTTGTTGCTGGTTGGCGAAGTTGTGGAATTTGTAATGTTAGATAGTGTTTCAGCTGTCGCCGATGTGGTTGTCGTATGCTCGGGCTTCTGTGTTGTTTCAGTTGTTTCATTGAGAGCGGCTGCAATTTCGCCATTAAATTGCAAGAGACAACCCAATGCACCAAAGTAACCTTCATGTTCTAGGAAGAGTGCTTTCAGTGTGCCATTGGACCAGAACTCCATGGCATAGGCGAGTAACTTCATTGAAATGGGATTGACGCGCAAGAAGTTGCCGACAAAGACGACCTTAAATGAGGAGAGAGAGAGAGCATAAAATGAAAATAATTGGCATAGTCGAAAAATATGGTAAATTAACCCAATTAAGGAAAAATTGCTTCAATAACAAAACATATAACTTAAGGAATCTTGCTGACTTGCTTGGCTAGTTTCAAGATCCATTATTTTTGAATTAAAAAAATGCTGTTAAGTCGTAATATGAACAGCTCTTAGTACAAAGTTCGATTCCGCTCAACAAATGTTGGTTTTTTATTTTAGAAAATCTTGTTGAATCCGGCAAAGTCTCCTAGTTTAGGCTCAGTCATCAACTTGAAAATAAGGGTAAGTTCAGTGGTCTCAAGCGGTTGTTTCAGAAGGAAAGCAGACGAACACCATGGACGTACCCATGACAGTCGGGTCTACGTAACCGGAACGACCCAGATTTATATC
>NW_016162065.1:6100-38897 GCF_001687245.7 Rhagoletis zephyria | reverse complement strand
AACCGGAACGACCCAGATTTATATCTGGCCAAGGACTGTCACTCCAACAGCACTCCCCAAAAATTCTTTGGGGAATTTGTATGATGTTACAACAACAACAACAACGAGCACCACGGAAAAAACAATTTCAAAGGAAAATAGCCAATTGATTAAGGTTTTTGGTGTTGGTGAAGAACTGAACTTTGGGGAATAGGATCAACTGAAGGTCTGTTAGCCCGTACGTAAGTAATTTTTACTTCTTTCTCACCTTATCCATTTTCTCATTCAAGGCACACATTCGTGCAATTGAGCCAATATTGTTGGTAATTGTTACCAATGTTGCATTAGCCAAGTCCTCTCGCGACACCGATGAGCGTTTATCCTTAATATGCATTTGGCCAAAACTGAAAGTAGGAAAATATATAATAGTTCGGGTTAACTATAAATAATATCTTTGGGTTTAACGCTTTACTTACCTTGACGCCACCAAATCACCAGTCAAACCGAAACGATCATAATCGCCGCCATAGATATCACGCACTAATTTATCTACTTTACGATTGTCTCCTTTGGTTGCAAGTTGTATGGCCTCTTCAAATGAATTGCAGCCAGTTAGCAAACAACAGAGGCCAAGGAATGTACCGCCACCCAAGCTGGAATAGAAGAAAAATACGATCATTTTTATGCATAAAAAATATTCGAAAAAACTACTTTTCAGCAATTAGATTTGCCATTTTGCTGCCATTGTTTTTTGTTTTCTCCTCAGTTAGAAATACATAGCGCCCCCACAAACATACCTTGTGCCTGAAACACGCTTATAATTGTCCGGACCGTAGACAGCCAATATCGACACACCTGAGCCGACATTTACCAAAATGAATGGGTACGGCTTAGAGAAATCAAAAGCACGCTTCTCGCTCTTCCTGAAAATTTTAAAGAAATCATGTAAATTAAATGAAACTTAACATCGAATTTGCAAATACCATACTCACATAATATCACGCGCATTCTCATAAAAATAGCACTCTGTGGGATTTTGCACCTCTGCAAAAAGTATGCCTTTGANTGGGTACGGCTTGGAGAAATCAAAAGCACGCTTCTCGCTCTTCCTGAAAATTTTAAAGAAATCATGTAAATTAAATGAAACTTAAGATCGAATTTGCAAATACCATACTCACATAATATCACGCGCATTCTCATAAAAATAGCACTCTGTGGGATTTTGCACCTCTGCAAAAAGTATGCCTTTGATGAGCGTATCGAGTTCATCGAATTTGGCGAGTTTCATATTGACTTGCTGCAGCGCAAAAAACAAAAACGAAATATGTATTGAAAACGATTTGCTCATAGGCATAATAGGTATTCGCGCGCTNGATTTTGCACCTCTGCAAAAAGTATGCCTTTGATGAGCGTATCGAGTTCATCGAATTTGGCGAGTTTCATATTGACTTGCTGGAGCGCAAAAAACAAAAACGAAATATGTATTGAAAACGATTTGCTCATAGGCATAATAGGTATTCGCACGCCCTCACCTGCCGGAATTCATTTTCAAATTTGAATGCACCACCACCAGTAGCACAAACGGTGGTCACCAATTCGGCCATGCCCTTTTGCTTGGCCAATATGAGGAAATTGCCCATGTCAGTGGTTTGGAAGCGGATGAAATGCAGTGAGCCACGGCGTTTACGTATTTCCACGTTGTCCATCTACATAAAAAAGCAATAGAAATCGCATATAAGTTTTATATAAGTACACACATACACATGTACATTAGAACGGGTCGATAACATATAAAACAAAAAAAGTTTGTCAAACTAAACGAGTTTAATAAAAATAATTTCACGCAACGTATGAATGTAAATAGCCGTCATCGATTCGCCACTTCTCGCTCGCTATATTTGAGTTCCGGTCGCTTAAAGAAGAATTTTGCATGTGAAAGCAACAACAAAGTTAGCTAGCACGGATAGACGATAGCGAGTTTGGTTGTACCTCATTGAGTTCGTTCGTTTCGCCCTTCGCTAACTGTTGGCGAATCGATGACGGCTAATATGTAAGTAAAAGTTTCCGTTTTAAGTGTGTATATCATAGAGATGGGCGCGTGAGTAATTTTGGCTCACGTTCACGCACGCTAACGTTGATGGTTTTTTAAATCACGCCCACTCACGTTCTGTTAAATTTGTTTCAATCACGTTCACGAACGCCCACAACTCCTAATGCTTTAATCACGCACACTCACTCACGCTTTTTCACGGAATTATTTTTTTCAAATAAAAACTATTTATATAAATAGAATTTCATATAAACATTGGCCCTTATTATGAGTGGCATTCGATTTTCATCTTCGCCGGTTATCGAAGATTAAAAGTAAAATTCGTATTATGAGCTATGCAACAACGTGTCACGTAGAAAATCACGTGTTTTGCCCCATATCTAGTATATGTGTTCACCGACTTTTTCTCTTCCTTTGCACAAAAGATGTGTAAAGTGTCATTCAGTGGCAGCGTACAAGGTCAAGCATTGACATTGAAACAAAAACCGGTGAATAAATATAAGTGTGTGTAGAAATATATGTATGTATGCTATGCATTATTGTGGACACCATCGCGTGTACAACGTTAGCCTGGATGTAGTGAAAATTCAATTCAAATTCATGCGATGCATAAATCAATGCGAGATTTTGTACTGCGATTAGTGGAGAGCTTATAAATAAGTAAGCAGCGAAGGTGAGAAAGATAAATCTTGCGATTGCAACGCATCTCGAAACTCGTGTATATACTATACCTATGTATATGCCTACATATGTATATAAATTTAAAAAGTGCACAATATGATGAGTTAAATCGCCAATACCTTATTTCTTTCAATTTCGTTTTCCCGTCTGGAGATTATAGGAAACAAATATAAAAGGGTAGTCTCTGGGTTGAAAGTTTAAAGTAAAGTGTGGTTTATAAATTTCGCAGTCGTACATGTGTACTGAATACCCATAAAAGAAAAACATTTACATTCAGCATTAGGGCTGGGACTATCCGTATACTCGGATATTTGTGTATACGGATAAAATCCGGATAACTGGTTAATATCCGTATATTTTGTTTTTCAGATATCCGTTCATTTCGATATCCGGATACCCATATGCTTCTATAGGCACCTATGCATCGGTTTGTTGGAGAGTGCTCTAAGAGAGCAGGTGTGAGCTTGGAGGCCGAATATGCTGGAAATCTGTTGTGAATCAGGGATGCCAACTCTCTTCGGGCTAATTCCCCGAAATTCCTAAAAAATTCCCTCCCAAATGAATTTACTATATATTTAAAGCACTTCATGCTAAATTTTTAATAAAAAAAACAACAAATATTATTAATTGTCGTATATAATATGTATATGGTGGCGAAAACGAAACAAGACAAGAGAGCGCCAAACGAAAGGTGAAAAAAGTTAAAAATGTCGCAATCAGCGTTGCCAGAAAATTTTGAGGCTTATAGCTAAATTCTTCCAACAAATAGCTAAAAATAGGCAAACAATTTCAGTTTCATAGCCAAACAAATAGCTAAAAATATTTTTCTTCAAAAACAGCTAAATAAATTCAATAATTAGATTATTATAACGCAAACAAATATGAACAATACATTGAATTGGAGTAGCAAACTACCTTATAATTGTGACTAGTAAATATTATTAAAAGTTTTAGCTCAAATCTGAAATTCTATTCCTAAAATATAAAAATATCCTTGGTTTAGTTTCACAGTTTCCTTTCCATTTCGACGAACCAGTGAAGATATTACAATATTTAAGGGAAAACGTTGTGAACAAAACTAGACGGTTAATTATAATTAATATATATAATATACACTCGACCACATCCTCGAATTTCGTCCTTCTTACTTTGTGAGCTAAAAGAAAATAAAATAACATTAATTAACCTTTCAATATCCATTCGTCCTCGTAAACCAACACTTTTTTCTTTCATTTTGGTACCCATATTGTTATTCTACATTGCACTGAATTTACAATTTTTTTTTTTTTTAAGTAATCATATCTTTGAAATTACAAGGTCCTTTGAAAAAAACCTGACGTAAGAGAGAATTTTTTTTTTGTTTTTGTCGCACGGTGTATTCGATATAACAAAAAGGGATTAGGTATGCCAGAATACCAATTCTTGTGCTGATTGTGATTCATCCAAATGATAAAACTCTGTGTAAAAATGGGGAAATTATAAAAAAGTTAAGCTAAAATAGCTTACTCGATTAAAAAAAATGCTTAAAAAGTAGCTATTAGCTAAAAATAAATTTCTATAGCTAAATGTCGAAAATAATAGCTAAATCTAGCTACAAAGTAGCTGGCAACACTGGTCGCTATGCACGATTGCAATTTCTTTATTATTCACACGGTTGCATGAGGCAAGTACGTAATGTTTTAAACCCGTAATAACTAAATGAGAGATTGTAATTACAAGTTGTAATATATAAATAGAATTTTATCCTCAATAGGAATGTTCTACCCAAAGTCGTTTGTATATTGAATTGTCTCAAATTTAAAGCTATTCCCCGATTCTCCCGAGAAATTCAAGTTACACCGAAATCGGGGAATTCACTCCCGGCTGGCATCACTGGTTGTGATTGCAGCTTTTTGACGTTGAGCTCTCCTTTCATTGTTGGGCACGATTTTTTATCTGCTGCACAGAGGCGGGTGTATTTCTTGGCTGCAACATGAAAGTCAATCAACCAAGCAGAGTCACCCTAACGGTCCCAAGATTCTAGGTGCATTCCTTATACTCATTACCCTTTAAACATTTGTCGTGGTCCTCTTCAAAAGTAGTGGGGCCTCATCGGAGGTAAAACCACTATCTTTAAATAAATACGTGTTCCTTATGTTGCTGCCCTAAACAAATTTCTTATTCGCACACAGAAGTGCTTAATGTGCATGTAAAAGCTTACTTTTTCTAAAACTTAAAATTCATATATAATTTTGTAGAACACCCGTGCAGGTATCCCTTTAAACAAAAATTTAGGGTGAGTAAAAATTGAATGTTAATTTTGGGTAAAACATTTTTTCGAGGCAATTTTGGGTTCAGTGGTTTTGACATTTCTTGTCATAAGGCAATGAACGAATTATTTGACAAATAGACAAAATGTCAGCTAACAGCCAAGGATCCGAAAGTACCTTAAATCATAAATTGCACATATTCAACTCAAAGAGAGCATACAACAAATCTGTAGCTCGAAAAGCATGGAAATGGGAAAATCAGTTGTATGCGTACATATTTAAATTAAGGAGCCAACTATGTAATGCTTGGCAACTACACGCCGCTACTTTTAATTCATTCAGAGAGTAGCGGAGTCAAAAATGTCAATTAAAACATTTCATTACGTTAATTGTGGTCGAGTAGACAAAACTATGCCAACAAAAGGATTTTGAAAAAAAAGAAAACAAAGCGCGAAGTTGCCCAGCAACAGAAAAATGACTTGCTTATGCAAAATGTACTTACAGTAGCGCGACGCACAGTGGGACGTCCGCATATAAGCTGCGGTCAAAAGTAATAAGCGTACTAGAAATTCGCTGAAACTTCGTATATGCGCTATTCGGCACTTATCAATGAAAATGGTAAAATTCAACGCGCTACCACGCCCACAGCTCTCGTGGGCGGAAATAGTAAATGATATTCGATTTTGTTTCTGATTTGATTTGAAATTGCGATAACGACATCCCGAAAATCCCGGAATCGTAAAAAGCGCAAACAAATTAACATATCTAATAGACAATAATAGTGTAAAGAGCTTTGTAAAGCGTTGACCAATTGTGGAGATTTGAAGGGCTAAATTGGTAAATACAAATGTGTATACTATTTACATACATTCATTTCTACTAACGTAAACATACACACATATGTATGCTTGTTTAACGTACATACATATGTACCCACAACCATATCTGATAAATTGCGAACAAAGGTGTTTTCCCCGATAAGCGAACACGGTTTTAGGTGCAAATACATATTGACGACAGCTTAACCAATTGTCACACAAACAACCATCAAAAATTAAAATGTAATGCAAATGTAAATAGACTAAGAAAAACGAGACCAACCAACTCTGGAAGTGAATGGAATGCGTACCGAAAATCGGAACGAAAGAAACAAATAAAACTACATTGAAAGCGCTGTACACGTAATAAAAAATTAAAGGTTACTAAAATTGTTACGAACAATTAAACTTGTGAAATTGGAACGGTCGGAATCAAGGAAAAGCTTGATAAATACTTTAGGGAACTTTGCACCATCTATCTTCAATAGATACTGAAATCTGTTGTGGTCGTAGCAACACAAGTGACAGCGAACGTTCAGATCACCCAAAAGAGGTCGTTTCGCCAAAAAACTTCGATTGCATCCATAGATTGATATCGGACGATCGGAGAATAAAGGTGATGGTTAGATGGTGGAGTCGGAGGTCGGAGGCAACTCAACAATGAAATCAGTGGACTTTTTGTTTACGTACCAGAGGCAAGGTTGGCTTACATCAAAGACGTGACGACTTTTGATGCCCATGCAATACCTGAAAGGGTATGAGGTCATAACGGTGAATATTTTTGCTAAGCTGATATTGATTTGAAATCCTAGGTTGACCGCATTTGGCGAAGAAAAAAGTGCTCTTCCATCAAGACAACCCACCATGCAAAACATACAATAGAATTTCTTTCATGTGTTTTAGGAAACAGATGAAGTTCGCATGAGCAATATTCTTGAAAAGCATCCATAGCGAGGTAAATAATCAATTACGTTTTTGAATAATAATTTTATATTCACAAGTACTTATTGCTCAAATATCGTCTATAGTAATAATAAAGTGACTCATTCAGGTAATAAGAAAATGACGCGACCAGGTGAGTTGCCTTCGACGGAAGGTTTAGAGCGCCTGGTAATAAGAAATCGATATGATGCCGATATTACCGGCAATAACAAAATTGCACGAACTAGGCTACGAACTGCTCCTTTATTCAACATATTTTTCAGATTTAGCCTTATGTGATTGTTTCTCTTTATCCAGCCTGAAGATGGTAAAAGATTAGGTTCCAATAAAGTGTTCATCACTGAAATAAACTACTGTTTTGAGAACCTGGAGAGAGAAGAAGACTTATCTTAAGATATGAAATGCTTTTTCACCGAATAGCACATTTTTTATTGGAAAAGTCATTGGGCTTATCAAACATCCCTCGTTGTCGGCCTACAGTTTTTCACTTCCTATGAAAATGGACATACCTACAGTATTGGCCAATGCAATAGTACCCCCATTTGAAGTTGATATTGCTTGCCACTCATGTTTATTTATTAATTTTGGGAATTTTCAATTAATAATATTCTCTCACAAAACACATAAAAACCCAAGTTTAAAAGTTTTTCAAAGACTACAAAAAAACGCGACAAAATTTCACCCAAATTTCAAACTTTTTTCTCAGAAGTGTTAGAATTTTTTCGAGTACACAGTTTTATAGCCCATTCAATTTTAGTCCGATAATATGCAAGTTTCAAGTGGCTAAAAATTACCGTTGATTTTTTATCGCCGAAGCTGTTGCGAGTTTCTTCCATATAAAAATGAATTGTGTTGACTCGTTAAAAAATTTGTGGTTTTTTTTTGTAGTCTTTTAAAAAGTTTTAAACTTCGTTTCATATTAGTTTTGTTAGAGATTGAACTATATGTTAATTGAACACACTCCAGCTAAGTGTAAATAATAGCTTAATAACAGCTTAGTAAATTTCCCAAAGAAAAACTTAGCTCGCAAATTTAAATCCTTCTCTATTAGTATATCTGGTCAATGACTTCACAAAATAAATAAATATAATTTAACTAAATTCAGTTTAACTAAAAGCGGATGTGCATAGACCAGCGCGCTTAATACTGTTTATTCTGCTAAATGCTGAGTAAACATATTTTAACAATTATTGACAAACTATTCATGAACATGTATGTACATCTAAAGTATTTTTGCTAGGCAATTTGGGGAAAAAAATGTTGGCCGAACTTTAACATTTTAACATTTTTCATTATACCTTCGGCATTTACAGTCGGATCTTAAAGTATGTATAATATGTACATATTTACATCGAGGAGAAAATTTTTTATTTGTGTCAAAGTTCATTGATCTCAATTATACCGTTGTAGTACTTATCCTCGAGATCTCAGCTCTTATCACCGTAACGTACCACCCTAATGTCAGTTGAAAGCTCGCTAAAAATCATTACATTTTTGGCTAAGGAAGTATTTCGATTATTCCAGTAGGAACATTTAAACTTTTTTGCCGAATGTTGATGTTATCGAAAAATGTAAAAACGCAACTACGATTCGGCCAAACAATTTTTTTTTAATTTCCTTGTAAAAATACGTAAGACTCAGGGTTGTGCCGCAAACTTTTTTTTTATTTGCTTGTAAGGCGGTATGGTCTAATGTACATGCATATATCGAGCCCTAACCGCCAAAAAGACATAAGCGACATTTTTTTAATTTTATTTTTGATGCAGAAATGTTACTAAAACATCTAGATGCATTTCTGTATAAAAAAAAAAAAACATTTTTAAAAAAATGTCGCTTACGTTTTTTGGCGGTTAGGGCTCAATATGTATATCTAGGTAAAACTTCTTAACGCGCTTTGTTATGGTTCACTAACCTGTAGATGTGTATCACGATGCCCGGTTTTGCCATAGGCAGAATTTTTAGTTAAGTATCGGCGTATATTTCTTAAAATTTCAGCCTCTTGATCCTGTTCATCGGGTGTTATATCCTTTGGCTCGAAGTAGACTAGCTTTGTAAGTGTGCCACCAATATCCATGCCGAACCATGGCATTGCTGTAAGTATAAGAAAGTAATAAAGAATTGTGAGTAAAAAAAATAATTAATCAAAATTGCGGTAAAAATAAAAGTAGTTAGTTATAAAAAATTAGGGTATTAGTAAGAATAAAATGATGTTAGACTGATAGTAAGATATTGCATATTTGGAATTGTTATAAAATTGCGAAAGAAACGAATAGCTTAATATAACACATACAATTTTTTACGAATCTTTATATCACTCCGAATCAGTTGCCGCGATCATTTTTCCTTTTAAAAAAGGGCTAAAAAAGAGCTATAAAAAGTCGTTGTGTCTAAAAATGGTAGCTAAAAATTTTTACTTACATATATGTACATATATAAGTATACACGCAAACATTTTCAATAAGTAATGGTATAGAAAAACGAACTCTGGAAAAACGCTAATATTTTACCAAACCAAAAAAACCTTTTTGTATAAAAGGGGAAATATACGACACCAGCTTGCTGGCTCCATCAAGTGATTGTACCATTAGGCTCGAAGTATATAACTTTACTTTTCAGAATGCTGGTACAATATTTATTTCTTTACAAATGAGGTCCAGGAAAGATCGAAATGATTAGAGGCGAAATTTCATAATTTTTCTACCGTTCTGTTAAACATTGTTGTTTTTTTGTATTCACAACTGCAATATCGGGAACTTAATCCTACACAAACACGGTCGTTGAGTGCCGTAAGATAGGCGGCTTTGCAATTAGGCGATGGGCGGTTTTGCAAAAACATCGACGATGTATGTATATATATATATCAGTCTTTCTTAGTTTAAAAATTCATCTCTCACATAAATGAAAAAAAAGAGATCAAATTAAGCATATACAACTTCTTCATACCAAGTATGAATAAGTTATTCAGAAGGCTAAAAGAAAGTATGTGGTAGCTAGATCGCCACCAAAGAGTAAAACGGCAACACTGCTCCGAATCACCCGCCGTGAGGCTACAAGTATAGAGAGTGCTGAGATCAGGGATGGAATTTCAAAATTTCAAAATGTACCAAATGGGCCTCAAAAATAGTACCGAAAACAAGATGAGAGTGCCACAAAATAAAATTGTTTAAGGCGTTTTAAGAACAATATATTTTTAGAAATAATATTTTTAAAATACACTGAAGTAATATAATAATTATTAATTAGCTAAATTATTACAGTAAATAACTTTTATGAAGAATTCCTTAGACATATACATAAATTCATTGTAAAATTACACAGAATTCCAATTACGGAGGGGAAATACCCCGAAATATAGGTATTACCGACAATTTTACACAAATATATGTACATATGTATAATGGCAGTTAGAAAATTTGACCAGTTTCGCCTATTTTGTTTACTGATTATTTTTCGAATGATTTTATGTAAAAGTCTAATTCATAATTTAATAAACACAATATATGTACAAAAATCGTCATTTCAAACTTTGTACAAAAATTATAAAAAATCAGAAGGTTTTCCCAAGAACAAACTTCGAATTCAGAGTTTTTAAAGAGATTGCAAGTTTTCATTTTCATGAATTTTTTCCATATAAATTGTGTTCGAAAATTTTTTAATGGATGAAAATGTATGACACCGTCAGGAAAAAAATATCAAAAATCATCGGAATATTGCAGAACTATAATGGACAATAGAACTGCAAACTTAGAAACTTTTTAAAAATTCTGAATTTAAAGCTTGTTGTTGCGAAAACTTACTTTACGTACTGCGTATTCACAATGAAATTCAGCGGTTTGTAAATATTTCTCACGGCCCTTATTTTAATTTTTATGGCTTTAATTTTCACGTTTTGTATTTTTTAATATATAATGTGGTTTGTGATTTTTTTATATAGCGACCTTTTATTTTAAGCTTCTGTATTTTATGATTGTGCCAAAACAGGATGAATTGAGCCAAAAGTGCCTCTGTGAATGAAAGTGCCAAAAATGGCACTATTGTGCCTACTTTTCCATCACTGCTACATATGCGGTGACCTTTCAGAAACGGTATAAATGTAAATACAATACAATACACTGCTTTCAGCCCAGCTATGAGCGGTACTCTCATAGCGCTTGTCTTCCAGAGTAAAAACATCTGACATCATGATTAAGCCACCACCTAGAACTAGTGAACTAGCTTAAAAGTAAGTAAGGAAGGAGCTTGGCTGCCATTACAGAACTTTCTTGACTCTTCATCTTGACCAATTCACCCACGAAAAATGTGTAGCCTGTCGCAGATAAATTAAGGTCTGATTATGGCAACTTAACGTTACTTAGAGGCTGTCACTGTCTTAAATGGCTGTTGATTATATCTGGACAGCCGAAACTTAACACAACTTAATGCCGCGTAGAAGTATTAACTAAGATCACATTGAATTGGCCTTGAAAATACTACTATGTTTTCGTTTTCAGCGAATTCTCCGATGGGTTAAAAATTTTGATGAATGGTTATCTGGAGAATGGCTCAATGGGATTCATACATAAAAAGTGAGCTTAAGCTCAGACTTCATTTTTGTACTGATTGAGTGAGCTCAAATTGAAGAATTTGTACTGAAAATCGATTCCGAGCTTAAGCTCACTTTTTATGCATGAGGCTCAATATCTCGAATTACTTCAAATTAGGCTTCATGAAACGGATTGTTCCTGCAGAGCAGACTTGGATTCATCACTATGAATCGCAGCAATAGCCTATCGGATGATACAGAAGAAATCGAATACTGTGTATGAAGTTTGAGGTATCCAATCGCCTGCAAAGGCAATATCTATTGGATTCAAAAGACATTTGATTGATCATTTACTAATACCAGAGACGGAAAATAATCATTATTTTTTAAATTTTAACCAAAAAATCCACACGTCCATGGAAATCGTCATAAAACAACTTTAACTATACTCACGTATTTGTGTACGTACGTCCTACTGTAATTTACAATGATTTTTATTGTTCGAGTTTAGCCAATAAAGACTAAAAATAATAATTGATATTTGAGTCTTAATTTTTCAGTCAAAAGTAATTATTATTACTTCATTTTTATTTTCTCGATCAAAGATAAAAATTATTATTAAGTTTTAGATTATTTTACTCATAATGATTACCGTCCCTGACTAATACCAATTCGACTTCGAAATATGAAATAACTTTACATATAAGTATTTCGGAAAAGAAAAAAGGGCTTCGGGAGAAAGTTACTGATGTCGCTTTTCAACCCGGAAAAATAAAAGAGTCCCTTCTTTATAAATGATTTCTATGTTCAAAGACCTGATATTTCGATTGAGATAACTAAAAACAATATTAAAAATTACCATCATTGAGAAAAATGACAAATAAATTTTCGTTTGGATTTTTCTCATGGATCATAGTTTTCGAATTATTTTCCCCATTTTCTGTCTGCTTCCCAACTAGTCGAAAAGTAGCTAGTTTTGCACCGGTCCGCGCGCCTGGACATTTGACGTGAATCACCCTATATGTAATATCGCTAGCTTAGAGTGAAAAGTTGCTAAGTCCTTTTTTATAAAAACTCATATTTTGATACAGGAGGCTAGAGAAATTAAAAATACATCGTTTCGAAAATGGTAAAGGTCCTTCTTTTATGTTTTCTTCTTTATATTCAATGAAAGGAAAAAAAAAGCTCCGGAAATTCGAGATAAGGCCAAAATAGTACGAAATCTTTTAATAAAGATCGAGTCCCTCTGATTCGTAAGGCTTTTGCTTTGCTTTTAAAGAAGTTTTTTTCCTCTCCTGTACAATTTTTAAATTGCGACTTAGCAACGTTTCACTCTAAGCTAGCGATATGTAAATATACGAACATTTTTTTCTTGAGAGCGGCAAAGGGATTTAAGAAATTTTGATAGAAGAAAATTTCTTTTTCATTTCATCAGCGACTATTTGTATGAATATTAAAGCANCGTAAGGCTTTTGCTTTGCTTTTAAAGAAGTTTTTTTCCTCTCCTGTACAATTTTTAAATTGCGACTTAGCAACGTTTCACTCTAAGCTAGCGATATGTAAATATACGAACATTTTTTCTTGAGAGCGGCAAAGGGATTTAAGAAATTTTGATAGAAGAAAATTTCTTTTTCATTTCTTCAGCGACTATTTGTGTGAATATTAAATCGAACCCCCTATTGAAACACATTTAGAAAATTTCGTTGAATGCAGCCTATCGCGCAATGGTTAAGTATTCAATTAAAAACGGAAAATACTTTATTTTAGTTATTTGCAGTAGTTTAGTATTTAAGCAGAGAAATACTGCTGACCGTAGCAGAACCAAAATTATGCAAAGCAAGCCACTTTTAGTCGACTATTCATTTATTTGCTTAATCAATTACTAGTTTCAGAGGTATTACCAAGTGCATAGCACAGCAACTAAGGCAACACAAGTTATACTATGGGCTTATAAATAAAGCTCATCGGTCCATTGGGCCGTATGAATAAAAATAAACAATTGCTTTTTCTTAAAATTTCAGATCTTTTACTCAATTTATTCAAACAAAATTGAAGTAAAAGGTATGAAATTTTAAGAAAAAACAATTGCTTAGTTTTTATTCATACGGCCCATTATCCATTATTTGGAATTTTTTCAAAGTATTTTGTTGTTATAAAAAAGGTAAATATTGTATGTGTCTATGTATTAGTATAGCACATTACAATAGCGGTATTCGCATTGGCTGATTTACTTTGTTAATTGTTGATCTTGCCGGTCAATTAACGCAGCCCTTTGCTTTTGGACTGCGTGTATTTTTAAACTACTCGATCGATGATGCTTTTAGCCCAGAATAGATTACAAATCTCAAGGTTTCTTAAAACCATAAACAGTACAATTTTGCTTATTTAAACTCTTCAAGTATCAAGTTGTACTCAATGTTCAAAAAGTGCACAAAAAACANGAATATTAAATCGAACCCCCTATTGAAACACATTTAGAAAATTTCGTTGAATGCAGCCTATCGCGCAATGGTTAAGTATTCAATTAAAAACGGAAAATACTTTATTTTAGTTATTTGCAGTAGTTTAGTATTTAAGCAGAGAAATACTGCTGACCGTAGCAGAACCAAAATTATGCAAAGCAAGCCACTTTTAGTCGACTATTCATTTATTTGCTTAATCAATTACTAGTTTCAGAGGTATTACCAAGTGCATAGCACAGCAACTAAGGCAACACAAGTTATACTATGGGCTTATAAATAAAGCTCATCGGTCCATTGGGCCGTATGAATAAAAATAAANAATCAATTACTAGTTTCAGAGGTATTACCAAGTGCATAGCACAGCAACTATGGCAACACAAGTTATACTATGGGCTTATAAATAAAGAGCTCATCGGTCCATTGGGCCGTATGAATAAAAATAAGCAATTGCTTTTTCTTAAAATTTCAGATCTTTTACTCAATTTATTCAAACAAAATTGAAGTAAAAGGTATGAAATTTTAAGAAAAAGCAATTGCTTAGTTTTTATTCATACGGCCCATTATCCATTATTTGGAATTTTTTCAAAGTATTTTGTTGTTATAAAAAAAGTAAATATTGTATGTGTCTATGTATTAGTATAGCACATTACAATAGCGGTATTCGCATTGGCTGATTTACTTTGTTAATTGTTGATCTTGCCGGTCAATTAACGCAGCCCTTTGCTTTTGGACTGCGTGTATTTTTAAACTACTCGATCGATGATGCTTTTAGCCCAGAATAGATTACAAATCTCAAGGTTTCTTAAAACCATAAACAGTACAATTTTGCTTATTTAGTTGGACATACTAATAATCAGCGTAAAATAAACTCTTCAATTATCAAGTTGTACTCAATGTTCAAAAAGTGCACAAAAAACAAAAAAAGGACTATTATGAGCACTAACCTGTGCGTAATAGCTCCAAAGCGTCAGCTAGATGCATTTTTAAGTTATTTAGTTAAATTTTTTTTATTAGTTTTATTTTATTTTTTTATTCAATAAATATCAAAGTCGGCGATATGTCAACACTTCATGGAAAAAAGGCTTTTATTTGAGGAAATTCCAATAGCACTTCTTTCACAGCGCGAGCACTTCTCAAGAGAGACACAAAAACTCAATGGATCGAACGTTTGTGGGAGCGTGGCGTAACNAGCTCATCGGTCCATTGGGCCGTATGAATAAAAATAAACAATTGCTTTTTCTTAAAATTTCAGATCTTTTACTCAATTTATTCAAACAAAATTGAAGTAAAAGGTATGAAATTTTAAGAAAAAACAATTGCTTAGTTTTTATTCATACGGCCCATTATCCATTATTTGGAATTTTTTCAAAGTATTTTGTTGTTATAAAAAAGGTAAATATTGTATGTGTCTATGTATTAGTATAGCACATTACAATAGCGGTATTCGCATTGGCTGATTTACTTTGTTAATTGTTGATCTTGCCGGTCAATTAACGCAGCCCTTTGCTTTTGGACTGCGTGTATTTTTAAACTACTCGATCGATGATGCTTTTAGCCCAGAATAGATTACAAATCTCAAGGTTTCTTAAAACCATAAACAGTACAATTTTGCTTATTTAGTTGGACATACTAATAATCAGCGTAAAATAAACTCTTCAATTATCAAGTTGTACTCAATGTTCAAAAAGTGCACAAAAAACAAAAAAAGGACTATTATGAGCACTAACCTGTGCGTAATAGCTCCAAAGCGTCAGCTAGATGCATTTTTAAGTTATTTAGTTAAATTTTTTTTATTAGTTTTATTTTATTTTTTTATTCAATAAATATCAATGTCGGCGATATGTCAACACTTCATGGAAAAAAAGCTTTTATTTGAGGAAATTCCAACAGCACTTCCTTCACAGCACGAGCACTTCTCAAGAGAGACACAAAGCTCAATGGATCGAGCGTTTGTAGGAGCGTGGCGTAACAAAAAAAAACACTAGTCACTTGATGAGAGATAGCTTAGCAGCAGCAAGCGGATTGTAAAGCGTAGTTGTGGTATTTCTGCTCATTTGACATTGAATGGAAAGTGCCCGGATTTATGAAAATATAACTATGTAATTAATTTAATAAAAAAATAAATAAAGTGTTTATGTATGTATGAACATACATATTGCATATCGACAGCGATAGATAACGTGGTCGTTGTAAGATTAAAGCACTTTTGCGGGTTAGATGAATACATATGTAAGTAAGTAAATGAAAGCAATGAATATGGGGAAAAAGTAAACTAATTCGCTATAAAGCACACGACACAACTTTAGCACATGTCCGGTGACAACTGGCGACTGACTAGAAGTGTTAGCTGTGCTGTTAAAGCAACGTACTTACTTTCTACTAAACACAAATCCATATGCACGTTTATGTACTTGCGCATATGTACTTACGCATATACAGATATGTATGTATGAATATTTATATGTATGTTTCAGTATATATTTAAGTGCATAGGGGCAAAATAATTTTAATAATCGGCTTTTTAGCAATTAAAGAACACAGTTGAAATTTAATGAAAAAAGAAGAGAATTTCCGTTAAAAAAAAGAAGTAAGAAACGCAATATTTGACTTTATGTACATATATGTATATATACATACATGTATGCGCATACATATATACATATAAGAAAATTGCAAGTCAGTTCAGTTCTCACTTTGATAACACTGTACAACAAAATCCAACTTTCCCCAAAATAACAAGGTTCATATTTTGAAAAAAAATGGACTTGGCACCTTTTCACCTTTATGTAGCGATATTTGTATTTATAAATACACATATTACGNGCTCATTTGACATTGAATGGAAAGTGCCCGGATTTATGAAAATATAACTAATTAATTTAATAAAAAAAATAAATAAAGTGTTTATGTATGTATGTACATACATATTGCATATCGACAGCGATAGATAACGTGGTCGTTGTAAGATTAAAGCACTTTTGCGGGTTAGATGAATACATATGTATGTAAGTAAATGAAAGCAATGAATATGGTGAAAAAGTAAAATAATTCGCTATAAAGCACACGACACAACTTTAGCACATGTCCGGTGACAACTGGCGACTGACTAGAAGTGTTAGCCGTGCTGTTAAAGCAACGTACTTTCTTTCTACTAAACACAAATCCATATGCACGTTTATGTACTTGCACATATGTACTTACGCATATACAGATATGTATGAATATTTATATGTATGTTTCAGTATATATTTAAGTGCATAGGGGCAATGAGCAAACATATGTACCAATTACAAATAATTTTAATAATCGGCTTTTTTAGCAATTAAAGAACACAGTTGAAATTTAATGAAGATAGAAGAGAATTTCCGTTTATAAAAAAAAGAAGTAAGAAACGCAATATTTGAGTTTATGTATATGTATATATACATGTATGCGCATACATATATACATATAAGAAAATTGCAAGTCAGTTCAGTTCTCACTTTGATGACACCGTACAACAAAATCCAACTTTTCCCAAAATAACAAGGTTCATATCGTCACCTAAGGGTGAAAAGATACCCCAAGTCTATTTTTTTAAATTGTTCAGCGGAGACGAATAGTCGATTTAGTTTCGTATTACCTGCCATTCAGCAAAAAAACTAAATTTTGAAAAAGAAAATGGACTTGGCACCTTTTCACCTTTATGTAGCGAAATTTGTATTTATAAATATACATATTACATATATATCTGTGGCTATAAGCAATAACCGCCTAATTCGACTTAAGTAAGAATTGAGTTATATATGCTGTCATATTCTGGAACTACTATTCCATGTGTATTGAAATCCCCTTCTCGCCAGCTAGGCTATTTAAAAAGTTACAGACGAACATATTTTGGTTTCCCGATAAGGTTAACATTACAATCCAAATGTTTAAAATGTTTTTTTTCTCGAATTCAGGTTCTTCGACATAGGCGGTTATTGCTTATGACCACAGGTATGAGGCGTTGAGAGTAGAGTTGCCAACATTTTCTAAGAAATTCATAGTAATTTTTCAAAAAAATCTGAATATAGANGTTGCCAACATTTTCTAAGAAATTCATAGTAATTTTTCAAAAAAATCTGAGAAAATATAGTACACTTCAAATATACATATATAGTATTTTTTTTAAGAAAAAGTAAAAATGCTTTTTAAGTGTACATCTTTTTTCTTTCTTATGCATTTAGTCCACAAAAATATATATTTCTTTGAAAGTATCAAATGCTTTATCGCTATCAATATTTAAATTAAAAGTTAATTTTTTATTAGTGAGATATTCGCTTTATTTCTCACATCACACCATTACAAAATCTTAATAGAAAAAACTGTTTCTGTGAATGCCAAAGTTGCGGGAATAGATAGCATAAGCGAAATAATTTTAAGTAAATTTGGAAAATCTTTCTAAGTATTTTTAAAAATGTTGCCAATTTTGATCTGTTTGANCTTTTTAAGTGTACATCTTTTTTCTTTCTTATGCATTTCCTCCATAAAAATATAGATTTCTATATATCACTATTTAAATTAATATAAATTAAAAGTTCATTTTTTATTAGTGAGATACTCGCTTTATTTCTCACATCACACCATTTCAAAATCTTAATAGAAAAACTCTTTCTGTGAATGCTGAAGCTGCAGAAATAGAGAGCATACGCGAAATAGTTTTAAGTAAATTTGGAAAATCTTTCTAAGTATTTTTAAAAATGTTGCCAATTTTGATCTATTTGACCTTTGTTTTAAAGTATATTAGTTTTGATATTGATATTTCAGTACATTTCAAAACATTTCTTCCTTAGAAATGACTGAAATATATTCACACTTATAATTGAACAAATATAATATTTTTGCATACTATATTTTTTCCAACAGTATATAGTACGCAGACTAAAAAAATAGTAAAATACTATATTTTATAGTACGGTTGGCACACCCTAACTTAGAGCCAGAGTAGCCTAACTGACATTTAAACCAAAAGTGAGGCAGAGCTTAAAATGCATTACTCGAAACGAACCTGTAATAGCCCCAGGCACGACCTCTTAGTTTTCTTTTACTATAATAGGTATCATCACGTACATAGGTGCAGATTTTTTTTTACATAGGCTGCTCTCGCCTCATATATGTTGACATATAGGGAAATTTTACAAACCAAAAATTTTCCATATACGCTAACTCTCAAAAAGCCGGTTCACAGACCTATTGGCTCTTAAGCACATTTTCAGTTTAGATTTATTAATGGCATTTTAGATCNAAAGTATATTTATTTTAATATTGATATTTCAGTATAAATGTCATCCATTTCAAAACATTTCTTTCTTAGAAATAACTTAAATATATTTACAATTATAATTGAAGAAATATAATATTTTTGCATACTTTATTTTTTTCTAACAGTACAAATAGTACAATACTATATTTTATAGTACGGTTGGCAACCCTAACTGAGAGCCAGAGTAGCCTAACTGACATTTAAACCAAAAGTGAAGAAGAGCTTAAAATGCATTACTCGAAACGAACCCGTAATAGGCCTCTTAGTTTCATTTTACTATAATGAGTATCATCACGTACATAGGTGCAGATTTTTTTTAAATAGGCTGCTCTCGCCTCATATATGTTGACATATAGGGAAATTTTACAAACCAAAAATTTTCCATATACGCTAACCCTCTGAAAGCCGGTTCACAGACCTATTGGGTCTTAAGCACATTTTCAGTTTAGACTTATTACTGGCATTTTAGATGAATTTTGAGCTTAGAATTTAATGGTAAATATTTTTCTAAAACATTTCATCCCTATTTTAGGTATATTTTTTGCACTTTTCTAAAAAATGACAAAAGATACCCACCTATTAAGGAGTTGGAGGGTTAAAATGTTTCACAGAAATGTTCTCCGTCGTATTTTTAATAAAACCGCTGGACACAACGTATGCCTAAAATGTAAGGACGATTTTCTACGCCGATTTTCCATAAGAATGCGCAAAAGCGGGCACACTTTGAACACCCTAAAATAAAATTCAGACCTAAACTTTCAAAACTCCGGTACACGTATATTGAGGGCTTATATTCGAAACCTGCTTACAGCGATTTTCAAAAAAGTACTTTCTGATGTTAGAACATATCTTAGACTTAGCTGATGTTAATTTTATTTTTACAATGGAAAATTCTTCTAACAAGCGATAAGTATATAAAGTCAGCATTAACATCATTGATGACAGTTAAGTCTCAGACAAGTTCTAATATCAGAAAGTACTTTTTGTAAAAATCACCGATTGCAGGTTTTGAATATAAGCGTTCAATATATTGCATTTTGGTCCTCTCTGCCAGAATCCTTTGTGAGAACATTGCAATTTGTTTGTGTTGTATAGTGTAATCAAACATTTCAAAGGTTTCTTATCAAATTTATGGTTAATTGAAGGGAACTAAGCGAAGTAACTAATTGTTAGTGGCAATGAATACACAAATAAACGAAAACAAATGATTTTATTTACTATTTTATGCGAATCAAATAAAATCCATATCTTATCAATTTAGTCGTACCTACATACATACATATATATGTATACTCTATCATACACCTCGATATTTAGATTTTTTATTGTTTTCATTTTGCATTTATTATATTTACGTAGCTGTTGTAGCAGCTCTATGAAAAACTTTCTGAAATACATTTCGATTGACATAAATTTGTATTAAAATGTTTTTCTTAAGGTACGTAGGTACATATCTACCAGATATNTAATTGAAGGGAACTAAGCGAAGTAACTAATTGTTAGTGGCAATGAATACGCAAATAAACAAAAACAAATGATTTCATTTACTATTTTATGCGAATCAAATAAAATCCATATCTTATCAATTTAGTCGTACCTACATACATACATATGTATGTATACTCTAGCAAACACCTCGATATTTAGATGTTTCATTTTGCATTTATTATATTTACGTAGCTGTGAAGCATCTTGCTCTATGAAACACTTTCTGAAATACATTTCGACTGGCATAAATTTGTATTAAAATGTTTTTCTTAAGGTACGTAGGTACATATCTACCAGATATAAGTGGTTGCCCGATTTCAAAATTTTTTTGGAATAAAGTGTTTTCAAAAGCTTTTCGTTTCGCATCCACCTTGAACTAGCAGATTGATCAGGGATGTCATGGAAGATACCCCGTTCACATTAGTAGATGGACTCTTGCAAATGCAATCAGGTAATGGAATCCGATGCCAAAGCTACGCGGATGACATCGTCATCCCCAAAATAACAAAGAAAGGGTGTGTGGATAAAGGTCATAAAAATTAACCAAACAAAAACAGCAATTATCCCATTTACAAGGAGAAGAACCCTACCGGGAATGAGAACTGTAGCTCTCGATAGCACGAAAGTCGGCGTCGTCTCGGAAGTGAGATACTTGGGCACCACGCTCGACGCTAAACTCTCATGGAAGGAACACGTCGATGTGACGACATCTAATGAGGCGATGGCCTGGGGCTCGAGAGCCAACCTAGAGACTGTGAGGCGTTCAATCACAAAACTGCAACAACTTGCGTGTGTGTGCATCACCGGCGCAATGTGTACGTGTTCAGCCGCAAGCATTGGAGGTTATTCTCGAGCTCACGGCACTTCACATTAGCCAAACGATCACTAATGAATTTCACCGGGGAGGGTTTTGGAAGAGGAAAAGTGATATCATTTCGAAATATGGAATCTCTCAGGACCCAACTACCCCTGACACAACTCCCACGAGATGATATCTGCAGAATCATTAGTTTCGAAAGAAAGTTCAAAGTAGAACTGGGGAATAAGGCAAGTTGGAACGACATAAATTTAAATAAATACTCCCATCTGCGCCCCCTTGTTTGGTACATGGAAGGCTCAAAAATACCCGAAGGCATCGGAGCTGAAATCTGTGGGCCAAGAACAAGGGTCTCAGTTCCGATGGGCATTCTGCCTAGCATATTCCAGGCGGAGGTTCACGCCATTAGTCTGTGTGCAGAGATCAATCTTCAGCGAAAGTACCGTTATGAATATATATTAATATTAAGCGACAGTCAGGCTGCACTCACAGCCCTTATCTCTAATGAAATCAAGTCTGCAATGGTTCCTGAGTGCGTAGAGGCTAAACGCCTTTGCGGCAGCCAACGAGATCTTCCTCCTCTGGGTGCCGGGCCCCAAGGGCATAGAAGGTAATGAGCAGGCAGACATGCTTGGCAGGAAAGCGGCAGCAGTACCACCAATAGGCCCCGAGCCGTCCTTCTTTGCGGTAGGACCGCACACCATCCGAGAAGAGCTTAGGAGAGAAGAGAGAACTAGCAGAGAACAGCACTGGAATCAAGCCCTTGGGTTGCGACAGGCAAATAAACTACTGGGAGGTTACAATAGGGAAGGATACGATAAACTAATTAATCTCCCAAAGTATAAACTAAGAGTTCTAACAGGTATATTAACAGGTTATTGCAGATTATGAAGTCACCTACATAAACTCGGGATCTGGTCCAACAATGTATGCCGGTTCTGCGATAACGCAGCTGAGACTTCTGAGCATCTACTTCTGGAATGTGACGCCGTGGCTAGGCGACGGGCGAAATACCGCGGGTCATTATGCCCGCAGCCGAACCACATACACTCGATGCCACCAAATAATGTTTTGGACTTCCTACGGGAACTAGGACTGAGCGAGGTGTTTTAAGGAGGAAGAGGGCACAATAGATCTCCTGGGCGCAGTGCATACCTCAACTAATATCTGGGAATAATATCATTAACAAAATAACAAGTGCGCAAGTTTTGATTTAAAAAAAATTCCAGCTTAATCTTTATAGCCATTTCTTGCTACATTTAAATAATCTAAGCGATAGATTTGATATCTCATTCGATTTATTTAGCTTATGTTCTTTGATTGAAAGGTAATAAAACGTTTTTTATAAAAAATATGAATGCAATTTTTATACGCACATATATTCGTCAGCACTTAAAGATAGAGACCCATACACACTAGGTCACTGTAATAGCTGCAGTTGATTATTAAAAGAAATAATCGTTTTTTTCATTAGTGGTAAACTTTAGTGGAATATTTTATATATTTATTTAAGAGAGAAACAACTATAAATAGTTATTACACTGAACAGTGCAGCAGTCGGCGCACTTAAAAGATCACTCGATGTCGATCGCGGTGATGGATGCTAATCCAAACGGGCAAAGTGTTGAGCCAAATCTTGATACCATTGCAATGGACGAAAGGGTCGTTGGGCCAAACAACCCGCAACGAAATCGAACGTTGATATGGTCACCTCGGTCTCTTGGCGATGACGCAAAGACAAACATGGACCAAGAGCATCTCTACTCTTGTCTCAAATGAAAAGGCATTGCGCCGAAACTTTCCAAAGACGTCAGCGAGTCGGGAAGGAAGCCTACACTCGACAAATCCCCAGCATACAATACTCAATTAGGGCTGGGACCAACCGAATATCCGTTCGTATATCGTGATAGGATAAAAGCCAGAATCTGCTAGTATCATTTCTTTTGTTATCCGGATGTCCGGTTAGTGGATAATGGATAATGGGATTTTTAATCAGATATTCAATACATGTAAGCAATAAAATAATAATAATGCAATAAATGGAACTGGCAGCCATATCTTTAATTATTTTCTGATCTTATTAGCGATTTTTGTGATTTGAAGGATTGGAAATTAATTTAAAGCTAAATAAAAACACACAAGTATAAACAAATACAAGTGTATAAAACAAACGAAATTTACTTTCGCCTTAGCATGGAAAATTTCATTCACGGTCTCCGGCCCAATGCTTCATAACAAAACAAAACATCCGCATGTGCAATTATTCACATAGAATTTATACAAATATTACTTATGTAAATAATCGTTTAGGCACACGCGCATGCATAAGCAGCGTGTTGGAATGATTACAACTGATCATACAATCATTCGAATTAGAATTAGTATAATCTTAGGGATGCACGGGGAGAGCGATGATGAAGCGAATTACATACATATGTATCCATATGTTTGTTATTTGCAAAAACTTTCTTTAAATTAATTTCAAATGCATTCTTAAATAACTTTACGATTAATATCAGCTAATTAAAAATCTCGGAAATTTTAATTTTGTTGCACAGGCCGAAAAAGGTGGCAGTTCTTATCAGAAATCCTAACCTTTGCACCGCGAAGAAATGGCGTTTGGCGACGCAGGCATCATGCAGTGTTCACATGAAATTTCAAGTTTACTGATAAGCTATTCAAGTGAAATTTGAACTATTGCTTAATTAATAATCTTAAATATTTTTACAAAACAAAAAACTACAGGGGCGCCATTGGAGCGTTCTTCACTCTTCAAGTGCCACACACACACACACACAGTTTATCGACACTCTTTCTTTTATCTATAATAAACAAACTCCTTCCTTCACAGCAAAACTTACACATAAATTCATCAGTCTCGTGCATCTGCTGTTGCTGCGACGATGAGGACCCTTTACTGCTTTCCGCACTTTGCACTGCGATGCGATCCAAGGCATCCGCCCAATGTTGTGTTCTTTTGTCCGCCACGCATGCTGACTCATTGTTGCCATTCAAACTATTCAAACGCTTGTTTTTACTATCAGCATCATGCTCAGTGGTCGAATTATCTTGCTCACTATGACTCGTGCCATTGATGGCGCAGTCAGAAGATTCAGATTGTTGCTGTTGCTGTTGCTGTTTTTGTTGTTGCTTTGCTGCTGAAAATTTCCATGAAGCACGCCAAGAGTTTCGTTTGGTTAGTATGGCAGGCGGTTTGACGCCGGTGGGGGAGGGCGATTTCTTATCGCCACCATTGTTGCTGCAACTGTTGCTGCTGCTGCTGCTGCAGCTGGTGCCCATTTTGGGAGCGGTGCTGTAGTTGTGCAGCTTAAAAATCTTCAAATTTATGGAATATTTTGAGTCCTTTGCTGGCACTTTCATTTTGTTTTCGGCTTATGAATAGTTTTTGAAAATTATTTGCACTTAAATTTTCTACTTTTGGTAAGGAAAATAGCACAGTTGCTTTTTAAAAAAGCGGTGTGTAGAAAATATAAATATCACAGCCAAAATTCTTAAAACTAGAATTTTTTGGGGCAATAAATATTTAAAATTTGGTTTTGAATTTTTTAATTTAGATTACGATTTTTTGGTTTCAATTAAATTTTTTTGTTTAAGTTAAATTTTTTATATACTTTTAAACTTTTTACATTAATTAGTTAATAGCTGGAAAATTTATCGAAGCCACTAAATTTTCCTAGTGTTTTCTGTTAAAAAAAATGGCGAGTTTGGTAATTTTAAATTCAGTTTTTGAAATTTATATATTTTTATGTATTTCTTCCAGCGAAATGGATATTTTTATGCTTAGCTGTTATTTGTTATTTTTTTTTTGTGATGAAATTCGCATTTTTTTTCAATCAGTTATGGCTTTCCAGCGAAAAGGATATGTATTTGTTGCACAAGTTTTAGTTATTTTAATTTGTTCTTAGTTTTGACTTTAACTAACCGAAAAAAGGCTTATTCCGCTTGAGTTATTGGTATTTAATAATAATTTTATTTTATTTTTTTATTTTTATTTTTTTAATCTATTCAGTAACTACGATTTCTTTAGTTATATCTTTAATTCTCGTTTTTTTACCACAGACTTTCACAATTTTTTTTTTTTAGTTTTTCCTCGCGAACTGTGTTATTCCAGCGTTTTAAAGCCACTTACATACACTAATTTGCATGGTACTATTTATGTACATACGTTTGGGTAAGCACGCACGGTCTATCGTTTTCTTATTGTTTTCAATTTCTTTCACTCAAAATCACACCATTGGAAACACGCTTCGAGGCGCATACAGCAGAAATGGCTAATGGAAACGTAAAGACGACTGTTCGCGAGCGCGCCTGTTGAACGTATGAATGCGTTCCGATCATGGCATGTCTGGGTAAGCCGGGCACGCTAGAAGTACAGTACCATATATGTATATAAACAATCTAGGTACATAAGCGATATATAGAAATTGTATACGAACCTATGAACATTAGGGCAGGAATTTTTTTTTTTTTGACTATGCGCGTATAGCATAGCAGGATTCTACGTGTAATTCTAAGCAAATTTGCCGAAGAAACCATGGGTCTAAAATCAATTTGGAAAATTTTCACTGTTGCGCCCTCTGGTGGAAATTTTAGGAAAAAGATAAGTGCGGAAATGGATTCCCCATGCCAAAAACCCCTTCAAGTACGTTTTTATACAAAATTTAAGCACATCTTTACGACTTTACAGCACAATGAAAAGAAACCTATTTTCGCGATTTGGCAAACTCCAAATTAATTTTAGAGCCCTAGTTTCTTCGGTACATTTGCTTAGAATTACACATAGAATTCATCTGTGCTATACGCTCATAGTCGAAAAAAATGTCCATACAAATTTATCCGCCCTAATGTGCATAGTATACATTTTTTAGGTTTTCAAATATTCAGGCTTAAAGTGCATGCAAATGTATGTATATAGACGATAGATAAAGTCGAGTGAGATTAACCAAACGTTGAAGGAGTGAGAGCAACGCGTCCAAAAAAAAGTACTCGTGGTCAGGCGATGTTGTACCCAAGTTAATTTGTTCCGGACATTTGCACTGTTTATTGTATGTACTGCGGCTCTCTTCATAATACATTTATTTATGTTTATTTGTGCGCTAATATCAACGTACATATTTATTATGTATGTATGTAGTTATGCATGTTTGCTTTTCTACTTGCTCACCTTTGAGGTGATCAAGTTTTGGCAAAGTTGTTGTATAAACAACGAAAATGTTGGGAGTTAATGACACAAATGTGCACTTGTTTGTTTGAGCTGGAGTGATCTTTTCGTTGTTCTGAAATATGCAACGGCAGCGTAAACATTTACATATGTATGTATGCATGTATCTAGAGAGGGTTAACGTTACTTTATGGTGCTTTCGTTTCTACAAAAAATGTCGACTTTTGATTTCACCTTTCTCTTTTCGAGTTCGATTCTTAAATAAAAGCAAACCGGTGAGAAAATTCTGTGCTCGTTTCTTGAAATGGCACACTCTGTAAGGCAAAAAAAAAAAAACTTATTCTCTACCCTTTGAAGACTTTTTGGGGCGAGAGATTGTCCTGAATATTCAGATGGTTGCTTAGAACGACAATATATTGAAATGCGTGAACTAAACAAGGATAAGTGTGGAAAAATATGCATTTTTTCTTAGAAACGAAAACACTATTAGTAAAAAAAAAATATTAATATAAATAGTTTTTTTCAACATCGCGGTAGATATCCAAAACAATGCTAATTGCAATAAGCAATCTTTCCGCTATAATAGTGGTTAAGTTAGGTTGAAGTGACTGCCATTGACGTCACTAGCATACCTGGGCCCTTAAATTGTTGGCTTGTTACCACGCTGATTGTTAAAACCCTCCTACTCAAACCGTCGTGTGGATTTCGCGAAACCCAGAAGTTGTCGTACGTCTACCTCGGCAATGTCGGTGAAGTCTTTGCAAAATCCTGAACCCATGAACTTTCGTCTTCTTCTACAAAGCGCGGGGCATTCGCATAACAGGTTTCTGGCTCTTCTTCATTACTGCAGCTTCTGCAGAAGTCGTTATGGGGGACAATTAACCTCTCTGCGCGCCTTCCGATGGCAAACCCACGGTTGCGACTAAGTTATCTCCAATCAGCATGAGGAGATCCTTTGACCGTTATTCGTCTCATTTTGACCATGTAAGTTTCGTATTTCTGCAAGTGGTGAGAGTAGCACACCGGTCACTTGCTACTTTGCTGTACTCTTCCCCTTTCTTCTCATCTCCTTCGCCTACGAACGAGCAGACTTGAAAGCAAGACTTGACGTGTCTGAAATGGGACTAAGAAGAAAAATGTAAGGCACAAAAGAGTGCTCTTTTCGAGCGGGAATATATTTTTGACATGTGATAGTTTGGGAGAGTGGATTCGTTACTTCCACAGCTTCCAATTTGTTATCTTCATTATCTAAACGCTTTGTCGATGGCGACATGAATTTTTTGAACGCGGCAGCGACATCAAGAATTTGTAGGAGTTTGACATAAAATAAGAGGAAGAACATTATCAGTCGCTGGAAAAATAGAAAATAGAATCGAATTTGGCCAAAGCTACAGTCGCAGTGTAGCTCTGTCGAAGGAAAAATAATTATCTAGATGAGAGTATTATGAGGGTTAAAATAACTTGACAGCTGTGTTCGGTAACCCGTCGTTTTCATAAGGGTTGAGCACTTAAGACTTGCCAAAGACCCTTGCCACCGTTTGTCATACCTAGCTAGTGGAACAGGTTGAGACATCCTCTCTCCCACACGGACTCCACTTTGATCGGTGAATTATCTGAGTGGGCGACAGTCACCATTACGTTTTTGAGGTGAAACTTCGAAGCTAAGTACACTAAGTTAAACAGGGGGTACCCATATTTGAAAGTAAGCGGCTATCTCTACGATCCTTCTCGCTTCTAACCCTGCACTGAGCCATACCCTCTCCCTATATAATCAACGGCGACCCTTTGCTCAGCTTGGATGAAAGAGATCAACGATATAAATTACGAGGATGAGTAGTACGCATTGAACGAAGGTGACGATATTTCGAAACCCTGTACTATCGACAGCTACAGAATGTCTTCTGATTTCGGCTGAACACCGCCAACATAAGTATATAACGAGGCCTCTATGCTCAGGTAACTCCGCAATAGACACTTGCTGGAAACAGTAATGCGTGCTCTTGTCTGTGCAATGGAAATTTTTCCTCTGATCGAGTTGCGTACTGTAATCGGTGAGTGGCCAAAGTAAAATCGTCTTTGCTGAAAGACGCTTGGATGTCAAACAACAACAAAAAATAATGCATTAACGAATGATCGAACAGAGAGGAATCCATAGTTAAAAAAAAAAAAAAACAAGATAAGAGGAACTTAAAAATCTTTATTATTCATATTCTGGCTTGCATGCAATAGATTCAAGAGTGCACGTGCAAATCATTAATAAAAAATTCGCATTTCGTTCGCTTGCTGGCCTTTAGAGGTTATCAACAGGATGCTCGCACGATGTACTTAGAGTAGGTGTGGAATCTACGTTTATATTTGTTGCTATGCCTGCAGAAGAATTATTGTTGTTAGAATTTCAAAGGTCTTGTGTGGCATTTTTGAATAATTAATTACACTGTGCAAAATAGTAATGGAAATTGTGTAGAAAATAGTTTTATTGCCGATTGAACTTAAAAAATCATAAACAACCACATTTTAATGCGTAAAATGAAGCGCAAGTCATCGCATAAAGAAGCAGCAAAGTCCAAAAAACGAAAATTACATTTTACTAGCTGCATTTGGTAGACAGTCTAGGAGTGATAAGAAGTTACATGGGTGGCGTAATATGACACATTGATCTCTTTTTTCGAGATTTTTTATGTATGTTGATGGCATGATTCAATAATAAAAGGTTTGCTCAAAAAACAGTTTTCTCGCTCACTCTTGACAAAATCGGCTCCCTTAGCAGGCACTGTGTGTGGGTTCGTGTGTGTGTGCAAAGCTTTTGTAAGGGGTTAAGGGAGTGCCGAAACTCTAATGTCGCTAATGAGCAAACCTTAATTTATTGAATCATGTGTTGATGGTATTCCCATATAAGAAAAAATTTGTGTAAATAGTAAATAACCTTATATTGAAACAATTCAGTTAAAATTAAACAAAAACCAGTAAAGAAATATAAGTTGTCGGCGAAACCAAACTTTATATGAAGCGGTTTCTCGCTTTTCTGTAAATATGATAAACAATTTCAAACATTTTCGACAAAAAAAATGCGACGTCAATAATTTTTCCACAGAGCCTTATCCTGACTTTCGCCTGAAAAAAAAATTCACCCGAAAATTTGTCATCCGCCCATAGTAAAGCCATGGAAACCAAAAGTGAAAAGTGAAACGGTTCGGGGAAAATGAAACTCTTGATAAGGCTGATTATTAAGTAAAATTCCTAGTATTTCAACCAGGGACGTGAACCGGTTTTGAAACAGAAAACCGCTGAACCAATATTCCACAAATGTTTGATCCGAATCCAAAACCGAACCACTTTTTTTTTTTTTTGTTTCAACCAATTTTCAATAGATAAATTTACCCGCTTTTTTTCTTTTGGTTAAAAACGGTAATATATACGATGTTTGTTTACCACGTGGCAATATCAAATGTAAAGGCAACCGAACTCTCATTTGAAATTTAACCTTGCGCGTTGTTGCACTTGACATTTTACACTTAAACTTGCGCGTTATTTTTTTGATTTCCGAACCGTTGAACCGAACCAAAATCTCGGTTCCAAGACCAAAAAAAACCACTTTATCGAACCAATCCAAACAGAGAATGAGCCTTTTTTGCATAACAAGAATGTGACATTTTAAGAAATTAAAACAAAATTGTCTCACCCTATGCTCTTAATTTAGAATCGAACACAAACAGAGAAAGGGGCAATCAAAAGGCGACATTTTTTGCTAGAAACGCAATCACCATTATGTATTTATGTATTTGACATTTCAGCTGCAGTTCAAAAGAGAGAACTGTCACCTTGTGGAATATGTATTAAATTGGGACTATTGCGAAAAACATATACATATCTACAACAAAAAAATTGAGATATGATTTTTCCGGAAACATTTTTTTTTTTTTTTTGTAAAATCATGTTGACATCAGATCAGTGGAATCAAGCAAGGGATACTAATAATTATATTTATATAGTTACAGATAATGAGTTTTTGCACGGAGAAAATTCTCTTTATAAGAAAAGTTAAAACATATTTTCGAAATTAGTGTTTTGAGATCTTGGAGGCAGCGTCGAAATACGCTTAATTTACGATTACAAACATATTTTCTTAACAAGCTAAAGTACCGCCAATGTGCCCTGTAGCGTAGCAAAATCGTACGATAGTGCGACTCTTTCAAGATTTCTAAAATAGCACACAGTATGGAAGCACAGATTTACATGTACATACGCATAAACAATTAAATTATTGCGATTGGACGTACATACATATATATATATAAAGACGTCGTACAACGTCTGGAGCTCGCTCCGGCGACGCTCATGGCGAACGTTCTCTCTTTCGCCCTGCCACGCTATGCTCCCTTTCAAACCCAACGCTTGTCGATAGAATAAATTTGTTGGCGCGTGTTTGGCGTTATAGTTCAATAGATCAGTGAGATTTACAAATTTTTTTAAAAACACTAAATAGCAAAATTAAATTACTCATAACTATTTAAATTTTTTACATATACACACAAGTCACATCTCGAATTAGTATTGTTGTTACTCGCAAACTGTCACAAAACCAAAACGAAATTTATTGTAAAATATTCGCAAAAATATTGAAACTTGTTCAGTTAAAGTGCAAAAGTTAAAAAATATGCCTAAAACAAATATTAAAGTTTACTTCTTGAGTCTATGTAAAGTCCCCCAAACTACATACAGTGAACCACAAAAGTCTACGTACAGTGAATTTTATTTTTATTGCTTTATTTTTGTTGGAGTATGAACTATGTGATAAAAAAATAGCGTAGACTTTTCTGATTCACTGTAAGTGGTTAAGTATATGTCTTTGTATATTGTCACTAAATATGTATGTACATTAGGGCGGTCCAAAAATTCATGTGGGGGGAGGGGGGTAAAGTCAGAATTTTTATGCTCTCACCCCATGGGATTGTTCTAAATCAAAAAAACATTCCTCCTTTTTTATTTCGTAATAAAAAAATATTTGGAGGTAGCTTAAAGCAAAGCTGTCCATGTAATTTATATGGGAAAAAACAATTTTTCGTAGAAAGGGTATAGAATTCTTGAAAATTAATATATTTTCGATCAGAAAACTTTCTCCTCAGGAGACTTCCAATAATAATACCCAATGGTTTATTTTATCAATTTTTAATACTAACGATTTTTTATGGGTCCCCTTATTGCATTTTTTGGGGCTGTTAGGGCTTCTATAAAAAATAGTTAATTAAAAAAATGGTTAAATAAACCATTGGGTATTATTGTTGAAAGTCTTCCGAAGAGAAACAGAGTTTTCCAATCGAAAAATATGGATTTTCAAGAATTCTATACCATATGAAATTCATGGAAAACTTTGAGCGCTTTGAGCGATATCTTAATATTTTTTTGATATGAAAGTGAAAAAATATACGAAAAAGTTTAAATTTGTCAGTTACAAATTTTTTGTCGCCGATACGGCATTGGGCTATAGATCGCATTACGATGTATGGAACGAAAAAAAAAGTTAAATTTGTTCCAAGCGACTATGAACACTCGCTATGAGAGTATTTTAGAAGTACAAAAAATTTTTTTCAGCACCCTGTAAAAAAGCTAAATCGCAATATTATGTGTCAAAACAATAATATCCATGTCATGTAGCCCTTCGGCAAAAAAACACTATCAGTGTTCCAGATTGCGGTGAGTGTATATACATACATATATTTTTATGCTAAGTCAATAATCGTTATTGTTCTGTTTTTCATAAACATATCGTCGGCTAAGTAGATTATCGCCCTACCTCGGCCGCTGGTTCGAAAACGCCCTATCTCAAGAAATGATTGAAGAACACCCTATTTCGGAGTTTGTAACGCCCTCTCACAGAATCTTGTTCTTTCTTTCTTCGATCATTTTTAATCGTTATGTGACTTTTATTTTTTCGATCATCTCTAATCGGTATTTTATGATTTAAAATTTTTCGATCCAAAATAATCCTTAGTTTAGGATTTTTATAATAATAAAAAATTAAATCTGAAAATAACGTCTATAATATGAACGAAAAAATAAAAATCATAAAATAACTATTAACAAGTAAGAAAGTCTAAGTTCGGGCGGAGCCGAACATTAAATACCCGGCGCAAGTATTAAATATATGTTTTTTCACCTTTCCGAAACCTTCCGCTAGATGGTAAGCCGGGGTGTATCAATTTTGAGTAAATTAGCGTCCTTCAATTTCGAAATATTGAAGTTTCAAGCATTTCTGAAATTTACCGTTATATGAGAAGCGGCCGTTATTTTAGTCCGATTTCAATAATTTTCAACGTTTTGCTTAT